>NW_027488926.1:0-209311 GCF_050948215.1 Halictus rubicundus
ATAGGATAGAGGATAGGATAGAATAGAGGATAGGATAGGATAGAGAATAGGATATAGGATTGGATAGGGTAGAGGATAGAATAGGATAGAGGATAGGATAGGATAGCGGATAGGATATGTTAGAGGATAGGATAGGATAGAGGATAGGATAGGATAAACGATAGGATAGGATAGAGGATAGGATAGGATAGAGGATAGGATAGAGGATAGGATAGGATAGAGAATAGGTTAGGATAGAGGATAGGATATCATAGAGGATAGGATAGGATAGAGAATAGGATATAGGATTGGATAGGATAGAGGATAGGATATGATAGAGGATAGGATAGGATAGAGGATAGGATATAATAGAGGATAGGATAGGATAGAGGATAGGATAGGATAGAGGATAGGATAGGATAGAGGATAGGATAGGATAGAGAATAGGATAGGATAGAGGATAGGATAGGATAGAGGATAGGATAGGATAAACGATAGGATAGGATAGAGGGATAGGATATGATAGAGGATAGGATAAGATAGAGGATAGGATAGGATAGGATAGAGGATAGGATAGGATAGAGGATAGGATAGGATAGAGGATAAGATAGGATAGAGGATAGGATCGATGGAGAATAGGATAGGATAGAGGATAGGATAGGATAGAGAATAGGATAGGATAGAGGATAATATACGATAGAGGATAGGATAGGATAGAGGATAGGATAGGATAGAGAATAGGATAGGATAGAGGATAGGATAGGATAAACGGTAGGATAGGATAGAGGATACGATAGGATAGAGGATAGGATAGGATAGGGGATAGGATAGGATAGTGGATAGGATAGGATAGAGGATAGGATATGATAGAGGATACGATATAGGATTGGATAGGATAGAGGATAGAATAGGAGAGAGGATAGATAGGATAGAGGATAGGATAGGATAGAGGATAAGATAGGATAGAGGATAGGATCGGATGGAGAATAGGATAGGATAGAGGATAGGATAGGATAGAGAATAGGATAGGATAGAGAATAGGATACGATAGAGGATAGGATAGGATAAACGATAGGATAGGATAGAGGATAGGATATGATAGAGGATAGGATAAGATAGAGGATAGGATAGGATAGGATAGAGGATATTATAGGATAGAGGATAGGATAGGATAGAGGATAAGATAGGATAGAGGATAGGATCGGATGGAGAATAGGATAGGATAGAGGATAGGATAGGATAGAGAATAGGATAGGATAGAGAATAGGATAGGATAGAGGATAATATACGATAGAGGATAGGATAGGATAGAGGATAGGATAGGATAGAGGATAGGATAGGATAGAGAATAGGATAGGATAGAGGATTGGATAGGATAACGATAGGATAGGATAGAGGATACGATAGGATAGAGGATAGGATAGGATAGAGGATAGGATAGGATAGTGGATAGGATAGGATAGAGGATAGGATAGGATAGAGGATACGATATAGGATTGGATAGGATAGAGGATAGAATAGGAGAGAGGATAGGATAGGATAGAGGATAGGATAGGATAGAGGATAGGATAGGATAGAGAATAGGATAGGATAGAGGATAGGATAGGATAGAGGATAGGATAGGATAGAGGATAGGATAGAATAGAGAATAGGATAGGATAGAGGATAGGATAGGATAGAGGATAGGATAGGATAGAGGATTGGATAGGATAGAGGATAGGATAGGATAGAGGATAGGATAGGATAGAGGATAGGATAGATAGAGGATAGGATAGGAATAACGATAGGATAGGATAGAGGATAGGATATGGTAGAGGATAGGATAGGATAGAGGATAGGATAGGATAGAGGATACGATATAGGATTGGATAGGATAGAGGATAGAATAGGAGAGAGGATAGGATAGGATAGAGGATAGGATCTGATAGAGGATAGGATAGGGTAGAGGATAGGATAGGATAGAGGATAGGATACGATAGAGGATAGCATAGGATAGAGGATAGGATAGGATAGAGAATAGGATTAGGATAGAGCATAGGATAGGATAAACGATAGGATAGGATAGAGGATACGATAGGATAGAGGATACGATAGGATAGAGGATAGGATAGGATAGAGGATAGGATATGATAGGATAGAGGATAGATAGGATAGAGGATAGGATCTGATAGAGGATAGGATAGGGTAGAGGATAGGATAGGATGGAGAATAGGATATAGGATTGGATAGGATAGAGGATAGGATAGAGGATAGGATAGGATAGGATAGAGGATAGGATAGGATCGAGAATAGGTTAGGATAGAGGATAGGATATCATAGAGGATAGGATAGGATAGAGAATAGGATATAGGTATTGGATAGGATAGCGGATAGTATAGGATAGAGGATAGGATAGGATAGAGGATAGGATAGGATAGGGGTTAGGATAGGATAGAGGATATGATAGGATAGACGATAGGATAGGATAGAGGATAGGATAGGATAGAGGATAGGATAGGATAGAGAATAGGTTAGGATAGAGGATAGGATATCATAGAGGATAGGATAGGATAGAGAATAGGATATAGGATTGGATAGGATAGAGGATAGAATAGGATAGAGGATAGGATAGGATAGAGGATAGGATAGGATAGAGGATAGGATAGGATAGAGGATAGGATAGGATAGAGGATGGATAGGATAGAGGATAGGATAGGATAGAGGATAGGATAGGATAGAGGATAGGATACGATAGAGGATAGCATAGGATAGAGGATAGGATAGGATAGAGAATAGGATAGGATAGAGGATAGGATAGGATAGAGGATAGGATAGGATAGAGGATAGGATAGGATAGGGGATAGGATAGGATAGAGGATATGATAGGATAGACGATAGGATAGGATAGAGGATAGGATAGGATAGGAGGGAGGATAGGATAGGATAGAGAATAGGTTAGGATAGAGGATAGGATATCATAGAGGATAGGATAGGATAGAGAATAGGATATAGGATTGGATAGGATAGAGGATAGAATAGGATAGAGGATAGGATAGGATAGAGGATAGGATAGGATACAGGATAGGATAGGATAGAGGATAGGATAGGATAGAGAATAGGATAGGATAGAGGATAGGATAGGATAGAGAATAGGATAGGATAGAGGATAGGATAGGATAGAGGATAGGATAGGATAGAGGATAGGATAGGATAGAGGATAGTATAGGATAGAGGATAGGATATCATAGAGGATAGGATAGGATAGAGAATAGGATATAGGATTGGATAGATAGCGGATAGGATAGGATAGAGGATAGGATAGGATAAAGGATAGGATACGATAGAGGATAGCATAGGATAGAGGATAGGATAGGATAGAGAATAGATAGGATAGAGGATAGGATAGGATAGAGGATAGGATAGGATAGGGGATAGGATAGGATAGAGGATATGATAGGATAGAGGATAGGATAGGATAGAGGATAGGATAGAATAGAGGACAGGATAGGATAGAGAATAAGGATATAGGATTGGATAGGATAGAGGATAGAATAGGAGTAGAGGATAGGATAGGATTAGCGGATAGGATATTGTTAGAGGATAGGATAGGATAGAGGATAGGATAGGATAAACGATAGGATAGGATAGAGGATAGAGGATAGGATTAGGAGGATAGGATAGAGGATAGGATAGAGGATAGGATAGGATAGAGAATAGGTTAGGATAGAGGATAGGATATCATAGAGGATAGGATAGGATAGAGAATAGGATATAGGATTGGATAGGATAGAGGATAGGATATGATAGAGGATAGGATAGGATAGAGGATAGGATAGGATAGAGGATAGGATAGGATAGAGGATAGGATAGGATAGAGGATAGGATAGGATAGAGGATAGGATAGGATAGAGGATAGGATAGGATAGAGGATAGGATAGGATAGAGAATAGGATAGGATAGAGGATAGGATAGGTAGAGGATAGGATAGGATAAACGATAGGATAGGATAGAGGATAGGATATGATAGAGGATAGGATAAGATAGAGGATAGGATTGGATAGGATAGGAGGATATAGGATAGTGGAACTGCACTCGTCAGGCACTGTCCTAGAGGCATCACTGGATCGCGGCACTGGATCGGTTGCAGTATCACGTAGATAGGATCGAGGCACTCACGTAGCTCCACGTGCACTTCACTCTCCTCGTAGAATAGGATACGATAGAGGTTACTTCACCCCTCACGTCACTGTCACTCTTCACTTCCACATCACTCTTAGAGGATAGGGATAAGATAGATTAGGATAGGATGATAGAGTAGAGGATAGGATAGGTCTAGTGATAGGACTCTTCACCTCACTTCACTCCTTCACTTAGGATTCGATGTAGCACTGGCACTAGGATAGAGGATAGGATAGGGATAGAGATTAGGATAGGCTAGAGTGATAGGATTTAAGCTCTTCACACACCGAGACTCTGGCACTTCACTTCAGGATAGGATAGGATAGAGGATAGATAGGATAGAGCACTTACGATAGCATAGAGATTGGATATGGATAATCGATAGGATCGGATACGTAGGATACGTGGATAGGATAGTTAGAGAAGGATTACTCTTCACTGTCACTGCACTCTTCACTTCACTGCACGAGTGTCACTTCACTTCACGCTTCACTGCACTTCACTCGTGCACCTCACTCTTCAAGAGAGGATAGGATCTGCACGAGCACTTCTCTGCGTCACGTCACTTCACTCTGCTCTTCACCGCACTCTGCACTGCACTTCAGATAGGACTTCACGTCACGCTTCACTGCACGGCACTCGTAACTTCACTTCACTCGTTCACTTCACTCGCTACTCTAGCACTTCACACTAGGATAGGATAGAGGATAGGACTAGACTGGCACTCTTCACTTCACTTCACTCTTCACTTCACTTCACTCTTCACTTCACTTCACTTCACTCTTCACTTCACTTCACTCTTCACTTCACGTCACGCGTGCACTCACTGCACCTCTTCACTTCACTGCATTCTCCACTTCACGTCACTCTTCACTTCAGCTTCACCTCCACTCACGGCACTCTGCACTGGCACCTAGATCTTCACTTCACTTCAGCCCTCACTTCACTTCACTCTTCACTTCAGCATCACGATCGACTTCACCTACTCGTTCACTTCACTTCACTTCACTCTTCACTTCACTTCACGCTTCACTTCACTTCACTCCTCATCACTTCACTTCACTCGTCACTTCCACTTTCAGTCTCCACTTCACTGTCACTCTTCACTTCACTTCACTCTCCACTTCACTTCACTCTTCACTTCACTTCACTCTTCACCACACCTCACTCTTCACTTCACTTCACTCTTCACGTCACTTCACTCTTCACTTCCTTCACTCTGTCACTTCACTTGCACTCTCCACTTCATTCACTTTCAAGTTAGGTTCGACTTAGGATACTCTCACTGCACTTTCACTCGTCACTTCCACTCACTCTTCACTTCACTTCACTATTCACTTCACGCACTCTTCACTTCACTTCACTCTTCACTTCATAGGATAGGACTTAGGCTTCACTCTTCACTTCACGTCACCCTCACTTCACTTCACTTCACTCTTCACGTCACTCTTCACTGCACTCTTCCCTTCAACTTCAGCTTCAGCTCTACTTCATTGAGCACATTCACGTTAGACGAGACTCTTCACGGCACCTCTCTTCACTTCACTTCACTCTCCACTTCACTCTTCAATTCACTTCACTCTTCACTTCACATCAATCTTCACTTCACTTCACTCTTCCACTTCACTACATTCTCCACTTCACACTTCAATTCACGTTCACTCTTCACTTCACCTCTTCACTTCACTTCACCTCAGCTTCACTTCAGCATAGGTCAGCTTCACGGCACTAGGCTCGTCACTGCACTTCACTCTTCACTTCACTTCATCTCTTCACTGTCACTTCCTCTCTTCCAGCTCACTCACTCGTCACTTCACGGATAGGATGAGCACTTACGATCAGCTTCACGCACTTCAGGATAGCCACTTCAGGATAATCTCTTCACCTTCACCTCACTCTTCACTTCTCCTCTTCACTTCACGTCCTCTTCACTTCACTTCACTCTTCAGCTCACTTCACGCTGTCACTTCGATTCACTAGAGGACTGCATAGTTCACTTTTCACTGCACTTGCACTCTTCACTTCACGTCACTCTTCACGCACTTCACCCCTCACTTCACTTCACTCTTCACCACTACGTTCGAGGATCGCACTTGCACTTCACGATAGGAATTAGGATAGTGGATAGCTAGATAGGATAGTGACTCACTTATAGGATACGCACACTGCAGGATTGCACTCATCTCACTCCACTTCTCTCTTCACTTCACTTCACTCGGTCAGCTTCACTTCACTCGTCACTGTCACTGCACTCGCCACTTCCACTTCACTCTTCACTTCACTTCACATCACTCTTCACTTCACTGCACTCTTCACGGCACTTCATCTCTCGTCACTCTTTCAATTCACGTCACTCTTCACTCACTCTTCACTGCACTCGTCTTGCACTGTCACTTCACTTCACTCTTCACTTCACTTCACTCGTTCACGTCACTTCACGTCACTTCACTCGTCACTTCACTTCACTCTTCACTTCACTTCACTTCACTTCACTCTTCACTTCACTTCACTCTTCACTTCACTTCACTATTCACCTCACTTCACTCTTCACTTCACTTCACTCTTCACTTCACGTCTTCTCTTCACTTCACTCTTCACTTCACTTCACTCTTCACTGCACTTCACTCTTCACTTCACTTCACTCTCCACTTAACTTCACGCTTCACTTCACACCACTCTTCACTTCACTGCACTCTCCACTGCACACTTCAATTCACTTCACTCTCACTCCACTTCACTCTTCACTTCACTTCACTCTTCACTTCACTTCACTCTTCACTTCACTCACTCTTCACTTCACTTCAGTTCTTCAATTCACTTCACTCTGTCACTTCACTTCACTCTTCACTTCACTTCACTCTTCACTTCACTTCACTCTTCACTTCACTTCACCCCTCACTTCACTTCACTCTTCACTTCACATCACTCTTCACTTCACTTCACTCTTCACTTCACTTCACTTCACTCTTCACTTCACTTCACTCTTCACTTCACTTCACTCTTCACTTCACTTCACTCTTCACTTCACTTCATTCTCCACTTCACTTCACTCGTCACTCCACTTCACTCTTCACTTCACTTCACTCTCCACTTCACTTCACTCTTCACTTCACTTCACTCGTCCACTTCACTTCACTCTTCACATCACTTCACTCTTCACTTCACTTCACTCTTCACTTCACTCCACTCTTCACTTCACTTCACTCTACACTTCACACTTCAATTCACTTCACTCTTCACTCCACTTCACTCTTCACTTCACTTCACTCTTCACTGCACATAACTCTTCACTTCACTTCACTCGTCACGTCACTTCACCCCTCACTTCACTTCACTCTTCACTTCACATCACGCTTCACTTCACTTCATTCTCCACTTCACTTCACTCTTCACGTCACTTCACTCTCCACTTCACTTCACTCTCCACTTCACGTCACTCTTCACCACACCTCACTCTCACTTCACTTCACTCTTCACTTCACTTCACTCTTCACTTCACTTCACTTCACTTCACTTCACTCTTCACTTCACTTCACTCTTCACTTCACTTCACTTCACTTCACTTCACTCTTCACTTCACTTCACTCTTCACTGCACTTCACTCTTCACCTCACTTCACTCTTCACTTCACTTCATTCTCCACTTCACTGTCACTCTTCACTTCACTTCACTCTCCACTTCACTTCACTCTCCACTTCACTTCACTCTTCACCACACCTCACTCTTCACTTCACTTCACTCTTCACTTCACTTCACTCTTCACTTCACTTCACTCTCCACTTCACTTCACTCTTCACTTCACTTCACCCCTCACTTCACTTCACTCTTCACCTCACTTCACTCTTCACCTCACTTCACTCTTCACTTCACTTCACTCTTCACTTCACCTCACTTCACTCTTCACTTCACTTTCACTCTTCACCTCACTTCACTCTTCACTTCACTTCACGCTTCACTTCACCTCACTTCACTCTTCACTGCACTTCACTCTTCACTTCACATCACTCTTCACTTCACTTCACTCTTCACTTCACTTCATTCTCCACTTCACACTTCAATTCACTTCACTCTTCACTTCACTCTTCACTTCACTTCACTTCACTCTTCACGTCACTTCACTTCACTTCACTCTTCACTTCACTTCACTCTTCACTTCACTTCACTATTCACTTAACGTCACTCTTCACTTCACTTCACTCTTCACTTCACTTCACTCTTCACTCACTTCACTCTTCACTTCACTTCACTCTGTCACTTCACTTCACTTCTTCACTACACTTTCACTCTTCACTCACACCACTCTTCACTTCACTTCACTCTCCACTTCACACTTCAATTCACTTCACTCTTCACTTCACTTCACTCTTCACTTCACGTCACCCTTCACTTCACCTTCACTCTTCACTCCACTTCACTCTTCACTTCACTTCACTCTCCACTTCACTTCACTCTTCACTTCACTTCACTCTTCACTTCACTTCACTCTTCACTTCACTTCACTCTTCACTTCACTGCACGTTTGCACTTCACTTCACTCTTCAGCATCACTTCACTCTTCACTTCACTGCACTCTTCACTTCACTCCACGCTTCACTTCACTTCACTCTCCACTTCACACTTCAATTCACTTCACTCTTCACTCCACTTCACTCGTCACTTCACTTCACTCTTCACTTCACATAACTCTTCACTTCACTTCACTCTTCACTTCACTTCACCCCTCACTTCACTTCACGTCACTCTTCACTTCACTCTTCACTTCACTCTTCACTTCACTTCACTTCACTCTTCACTTCACTTCACTCTCCACTTAACTCCACTCTTCACTTCACACCACGCTTCACTTCACTTCACTCTCCACTTCACACTTCAATTCACTTCACTCTTCACTTCACAGCACTCTTCACGTCACTTCACTCTTCACTTCACTACATTTCTCCACTTCACACTTCAATTCACTTCACTCTTCACTTCACTCTTCACTGCACTCACTTCACTCTCACTTCACTTCACTCTTCACTTCACTTCACTCTTCACTTCACTTCACTCTTCACTTCACTTCACTTCACTCTGCACTTCACTTCACTCTTCACTTCACTTCACTCTTCACTTCACTTCACTTTCACCTCACTTCACTCTTCACTTCACTTCACTCTTCACTTCACTTCACTCTTCACTTCACTTCACTCTTCACTTCACTTCACTCTTCACTTCACTTCACTCTTCACCTCACTTCACTCTCCACTTCACTTCACTCTTCACTTCACTTCACTCTTCACTTCACTTCACTCTTCACTTCACTTCATTTCTCACTTCACTTCACTCTTCACTTCACTTCACTCTTCACTTCACTTCAGCTCTCCACTTCACTTCACTCTTCACGTCACTTCACTCTGCACTTCACTGTCACTTTCACTTCACTTCACTCTTCTCATCACTCACTCTTCACTTCACTGTCACTCTTCACTTCACTTCACTTCATTCTTCACTTCACTTCACTCTCCACTTAACTTCACTCTTCACTTCACACCACTCATCACTTCACTTCACTCTCCACTTCACACTTCAATTCACTTCACTCTTCACTCCACTTCACTCTTCACTGTCACTTCACTCTTCACTTCACTTCACTCTTCACTTCACTTCACTCTTCACTTCACTTCACTCTTCAATTCACTTCACTCTTCACTTCACTTCACTCTTCACTGCACGTCACTCTTCACTTCACTTCACTCTTCACTTCACTTCACCCCTCACTTCACTTCACTCTTCACTTCACATTACTCTTCACTTCACTTCACTCTTCACTTCACTTCACTTCACTTCACTCTTCACTTCACTTCACTCTTCACTTCACTTCACTCTTCACTTCACTTCACTCTTCACATCACTTCATTCTCCACTTCACTTCACTCTTCACTTCACTTCACTCTTCACTTCACTTCACTCTCCACTTCACGTCACTCTTCACTTCACTTCACTCTCACTTCACTTCACTCTTTCACTTCACTTCACTCTTCACTTCACTTCACTCTTCACTGCACTTCACTCTTCACGACACTTCACTCTTCACTTCACACCACTCTCTTCACTTCACGTCACTCTCCACTTCACACTACAATTCACGTCACTCTTCACTTCACTTCACTCTTCACTTCACTTCACCCTTCACTTCACGTCACTTTTCACCTCACTTCACTCTTCACATCACTTCACTCTTCACTTCACTTCACTCTTCACTTCACTCCACTCTTCACTTCACTTCACTCTCCACTTCACACTTCAATTCACTTCACTCTTCACTCCACTTCACTCTTCACTTCACTTCACTCTCCACTTCACTTCACTCTTCACTTCACTTCACTCTTCACTTCACTTCACTTTTCACGTTCACTTCACTCTTCACATCACTTCACTCTTCACTTCACTTCACTCTTCACTTCACTCCACGTCTTCACTTCACTTCACTCTCCACTTCACACGTCAATTCACTTCACTCTTCACTCCACTTCAATTCACTTCACTCTTCACTCCACTTCACTCTTCACTTCACTTCACTCTTCACTTCACATAACTCTGTCACTTCACTTCACTCTTCACTTCACTTCACCCCTCACTTCACTTCACTCTTCACTTCACTTCACTCTTCACTTCACTCTTCACTTCAATGTCACTTTACTCTTCACTTCACTTCACTCTCCACTTAACTTCACTCTTCACGTCACACCACTCTTCACTTCACGTCACTCTCCACTTCACACTTCAATTCACTTCACTCGTCACTTCACATCACTCTGCACTTCACTGTCACTCTTCACTTCACTTCACTCTTCACTTCACTTCACTCTTCACTTCACTTCACTCTTCACTTCACTTCACTCTCCACTTCACTTCACTCTTCACGTCACTTCACTCTTCACTTCACTTCACCCCTCACTTCACTTCACTCTTCACTTCACATCACTCTTCACTTCACCTCACTCTTCACTTCACTTCACTTCACTCTTCACTTCACTCACTCTTCACTTCACGTCACTCTTCACCTCACTTCACTCTTCACTTCACTTCATTCTCCACTTCACTTCACTCTTCACTTCACTTCACTCTCCACTTCACTTCACTCTTCACCACACCTCACTCTTCACTTCACTTCACTCTTCACTTCACTTTCACTCTCCACTTCACTTCACTCTTCACTTCACTTCACCCCTTACTTCACTTCACTCTTCACCTCACTTCACTCTTCACTTCACTGTCACTCTTCACTTCACTTCACTAGTCACTTCACTTCACTCTTCACTTCACTTCACTCTTCACCTCACACTTCAATTCACTTCACTCTTCACTCCACTGCTCTCTGCACTGTCACTTCACGCTTCACTTCACTTCACTCTTCACTTCACTTCACTCTCCACTTCACTTCACTCTTCACTTCACTTCACTCTTCACTTCACGTCACTCTTCACTTCACTCCACACTCCACGTCACACTGCAATTCACTTCACTCATCACTTCACTTCACTCTTCACTTCACTTCACTCTTCACTTCACTTCACTCTTCACTTCACCTCACTCTTCACTTCACTGTCACTCTTCACTTCACTTCACTCTTCACTTCAATTCACTTCACTCTTCACTTCACTTCACTCTTCACTTCACATCACTCTTCACTTCACACTTCAATTCATTCCACTCTTCACGTCACTCTTCACTTCACTTCACTCTCCACGTCACACTTCAATTCACTTCACTCTTCACTCCACTTCACTCTGCACGTCACTTCACTCTCCACTTCACTTCACTCTTCACTTCACTTCACTCTCCACTTCACACTTCAATTCACTTTACTCTTCACTCCACTTCACTCTTCACTTCACTTCACTCTTCACTTCACATAACTCTTCACTTCACTTCACTCTTCACTTCACTTCACCCCTCACTTCACTTCACTCTTCACTTCACTTCACTCTTCACTTCACTCGTCACTTCACTTCACTCTCCACTTAACTTCACTCTTCACTTCACACCACTCTTCACTTCACTTCACTCTCACTTCACACTCAATTCACTTCACTCTTCACTCACATCACTCTTCACTTCACTGCACTCTTCACTTCACACCACTCTTCACTTCACTGTCACTCTTCACTTCACTTCACTCTTCACTTCACTTCACTCTTCACTTCACTTCACTCTCCACTGCACTTCATCTCTTCACTTCACTTCACTCTTCACTTCACTTCACCCCTCACTTCACTTCACTCTTCACTTCACATCACTCTTCACTTCACCTCACTCTTCACTTCACTTCACTTCACTCTTCACTTCACTTCACTCTTCACTGCACTTCACTCTTCACCTCACTTCACTCTTCACTTCACTTCATTCTCCACTTCACTTCACTCTTCCTTCACTTCACTTCACTCTCCACTTCACTTCACTCTTCACCACACCTCACTCTTCACTGCACTTCACTCTTCACTTCACTTCACTCTCCACTTCACTTCACTCTTCACTGCACTTCACCCCTGTACTTCACTTCACTCTTCACCTCACTTCACTCTTCACTTCACTTCACTTTTCACTTCACTTCACTATTCACTTCACTTCACTCTTCACTTCACTTCACTCTTCACCTCACACTTCAATTCACTTCACTCTTCACTCCACTTCTCTCTTCACTTCACTTCACGCTTCACTTCACTTCACTCTTCACTTCACGTTCACGCTCCACTTCACTTCACTCTTCACTTCACTTCACTCTTCACTTCACTTCACTCTTCACTTCACTCCACTCTCCACTTCACACTTCAATTCACTTCACTCTTCACTTCACTTCACTCTGCACTTCACTTCACTCTTCACTTCACTTCACTCTCACTTCACCTCACTCGACACTTCACTTCACTCTTCACTTCACTTCACTCTTCACTTCACTCACTTCACTCTTCACTTCACTTCACTCTTCACTTCACATCACTCTTCACTTCACACTGTCAATTCATTCCACTCTCGTCACTTCACTTCACTCTTCACTTCACTTCACTCTCCACTTCAGCACACCAATGTCACTTCACTCTTCACTCCACTTCACGCTTCACTTCACTTCACTCTCCACTTCACTTCACTCTGTTACTTCACTTCACTCTTCACTTCACTTCACTTTCACTTCACTTCACTCTTCACATCACTTCACTCTTCACTTCACTTCACTCTTCACTTCACTCCACTCTTCACTCCACTTCACACTTCAATTCACTTCACTCTTCACTCCACTTCACTCTTCACTTCACTTCACTCTTCACTTCACATAACTCGTCACTTCACTTCACTCTTCACTTCACTGTCACCCCTCACTTCACTTCACTCTTCACTTCACGTCACTCTTCACTTCACGCTTCACTTCAATTCACTTCACTCTTCACTTCACTTCACTCTCCACGTAACTTCACTCTTCACTTCACACCACTCTTCACTTCACTTCACTCTCCACTTCACACTTCAATTCACTTCACTCTTCACTTCACATCACTCTTCACTTCACTTCACTCTTCACTCACTTCACTCTTCACTTCACTTCACTCTTCACTTCACTTCACTCTTCACTTCACTTCACTCTCCACTTCACTTCACTCTTCACTTCACTTCACTCTTCACTTCACTTCACCCCTCACTTCACTTCACTCTTCACTTCACATCACTCTTCACTTCACCTCACTCTTCACTTCACTTCACTTCACTCTTCACTTCACTTCACTCTTCACTTCACTTCACTCTTCACCTCACTTCACTCTTCACTTCACTTCATTCTCCACTTCACTTCACTCTTCACGTTCACTTCACTCTCCACTTCACTTCACTCTTCACCTCACCTCACTCTTCACTTCACTTCACTCTTCACTTCACTTCACTCTCCACTTCACTTCACTCTTCACTTCACTTCACCCCTTACTTCACTTCACTCTTCACCTCACTTCACTCTTCACTTCACCTCACTCTTCACTTCACGTCACTATTCACTTCACTTCACTCTTCACTTCACTTCACTCTTCACCTCACACTTCAATCCACTTCACTCTTCACTCCACTTCTCTCTTCACTTCACTTCACTCTTCACTTCACTTCACTCTTCACTTCACTTCACTCTCCACTTCACTTCACTCTTCACTTCACTTCACTCTTCACGTCACTCCACTCTCCACTTCACACTTCAATTCACTTCACTCTTCACTTCACTTCACTCTTCACGTCACTTCACTCTTCACTTCACTTCACTCTTCACTTCACCTCACTCTTCACTTCACTGCACTCTTCACTGCACTTCACTCTGCACTTCACTTCACTTCACTCTTCACTTCACTTCACTCTTCACTCACATCACTCTTCACTTCACACTTCAATTCACTCCACTCTTCACTTCACTCTTCACTTCACTTCACTCTCCACTTCACTTCACTCTTCCACTTTCACTTCACCCCTCACTTCACTTCACTCTTCACCTCACTTCACTCTTCACCTCACGTGCACTCTTCACTTCACTTCACGCTTCACTTCACCTCACTTCACTCTTCACTTCACTTCACTCTTCACTTCACATCACTCTTCACTTCACTATACTCTTCACTTCACTTCATTCTCCACTTCACACTTCAATACACTTCACTCTTCACTTCACTCTTCACTTCACTTCACTTCACTCTGTCACTTCACTTCACTCTCCACTTACTTCACTCTTCACTTCACACCACTCTTCACTTCACTTCACTCTCCACTTCACACGTCAATTCACTCACTCTGTCACTACACGTCACTCTTCACTTCACTTCACTCTTCACTTCACTTCACTCTTCACTTCACTTCACTCTTCACTTCACTTCACTCTTCAATTCACTTAACTCTTCACTTCACTTCACTCTTCACTTCACTTCACTCTTCACGTCACCTCACTCTTCACTCACTTCACTCTTCACTTCACTTCACTCTCCACCTCACTTCACTCTTCACTTCACTTCACTCTTCACTTCACGTTCACTCTTCACTTCACTTCCACTTCACTTCTCTTCACTCTTCACATCACTTCACTCTTCACTTCACTTCACTCTTCACTTCACTTCACTTCATTCTTCACTTCACTTCACTCTCCACTTAACTTCACTCTTCACTTCACACCACTCTTGCACTTCACTTCACTCTCCACTTCACACTTCAATTCACTTCACTCTTCACTCCACTTCACTCTTCACTTCACTTCACTCTTCACTTCACTTCACCCTTCACTCACTTCACTCTCAACTTCACTTCACTCTCCACGTCACTTCACTCTTCACTTCACTTCACTCTCCACTTCACTTCACTCTTCACTTCACTTCACTCTTCACTTCACTTCACTCGTCACTTCACCTCCACTCTTCACTACACTTCACTCTCACTTCACACCACTCTTCACTTCACTTCACCTCTCCACTTCACACTTCAATTCACTTCACTCTTCACTTCACTTCACTCGTCACTTCACTTCACCCTTCACTTCACCTCACTCGTCACTTCACTTCACTCTTCACTTCACTTCACTCTCCACTTCACTTCACTCTTCACTTCACTTCACCCCTTACTTCACTTCACTCTTCACCTCACTTCACTCTTCACTTCACTTCACGTCTTCACTTCACTTCACTATCACTTCACTTCACTTCACTCTTCACTTCACTTCACTCTTCACCTCACACTTCAATTCCCTTCACTCTTCACGTCCACTTCTCTCTTCACTTCACGTCACTCTTCACTTCACTTGCTCTCTTCACTTCACTTCACTCTCCACTTCACTTCACTCTTCACTTCACTTCACTCTTCACTTCACTTCACTCTTCACTTCACTCCACTCTCCACGTCACACTTCAATTCACTTCACTCTTCACTTCACTTCACTCTTCACTTCACTTCACTCGTCACTTCACGTCACTCTTCACTGCACCTCACTCTTCACTTCACTTCACTCTTCACTTCACTTCACGTCTTCACTTCACTTCACTTCACTCTTCACTTCACTTCACTCTTCACTTCACAGCACGCTTCACTTCACACTTCAATTCATTCCACTCTTCACTTCACTCTTCACTTCACGTTCACTCTCCACTTCACACTTCAATTCACGTCACTCTTCACTCCACTTCACTCTGTCACTTCACTTCACTCTCCACGTCACTTCACTCTTCACTTCACTTCACTCTTCACTTCACTTCACTTTTCACTTCACTTCACTCTTCACATCACTTCACTCTTCACTTCACTTCACTCTTCACTTCACTCCACTCGTCACTTCACTTCACTCTCCACTTCACACTTCAATTCACTTCACTCTTCACTCCACTTCACTCTTCACTTCACTTCACTCTTCACTTCACATAACTCTTCACTTCACTTCACTCTTCACTTCACTTCACCCCGTCACTTCACTTCACTCTTCACTTCACTTCACTCTTCACTTCACTCTTCACTTCAATTCACTTCACTCTTCACTTCACTTCACTCTCCACTTAACTTCACTCTTCACTTCACACCACTCTTCACTTCACTTCACTCTCCACTTCACACTTCAATTCACTTCACTCTCACTTCACATCACTCTTCATTTCACTTCACTCCTCACTTCACTTCACTCTTCACTTCACTTCACTCTTTACTTCACTTCACTCTTCACTTCACTTCACTCTCCACTTCACTTCACTCTTCACTTCACTTCACTCTTCACTTCACTTCACCCCTCACTTCACTTCACTCTTCACTTCACATCACTCTTCACTTCACCGCACTCTTCACTTCACTTCACCCTTCACTTCACTTCACTCTTCACGTCACTTCACTCTTCACCTCACTTCACTCTTCACTTCACTTCATTCTCCACTTCACTTCACTCTTCACGTCACTTCACTCTCCACTGCACTTCACTCTTCACTTCACCTCACTCTTCACGTCACTCACTCTTCACTTCACGTCACTCTTCACTTCAATTCACTCACTCGTCACTTCACTTCACTCTTCACTTCACATCACTCTTCACTTCACACTTCAATGTCATTCCACTCTTCACTTCACTCGTCACTTCACTTCACTCTCCACTTCACACTTCAATTCACTTCACTCTTCACTCCACTTCACTCTTCACTTCACTTCACGCTCCACTTCACTTCACTCTTCACTTCACTTCACTCTTCACTTCACTTCACTTTCACTTCACTTCACTCTTCACATCACTTCACTCTTCACTTCACTTCACTCTTCACTTCACTCCACTCTTCACTTCACTTCACTCTCCACTTCACACTTCAATTCACTTTACTCTTCACTTCACTTCACTATTCACTTCACTTCACTCTTCACTTCACTTCACTCTTCACCTCACACTTCAATTCACTTCACTCTTCACTCCACTTCTCTCTTCACTTCACTTCACTCTTCACTTCACTTCACTCTTCACTTCACTTCACTCTCCACTTCACTTCACTCTTCACTTCACTTCACTCTTCACTTCACTTCACTCTTCACTTCACTCCACTCTTCACCTCACTTCACTCTTCACTTCACTTCATTCTCACTTCACTTCACTCTTCTTCTCTTCACTTCACTCTCCACTTCACTTCACTCTTCACCACACCTCACTCTTCACTTCACTTCACTCTTCACTTCACTTCACTCTCCACTTCACTTCACTCTTCACTTCACTTCACCCCTTACTTCACTTCACTCTTCACCTCACTTCACTCTTCACTTCACTTCACTCTTCACTTCACTTCACTATTCACTTCACTTCACTCTTCACTTCACTTCACTCTTCACCTCACACTTCAATTCACTTCACTCTTCACTCCACTTCTCTCTTCACTTCACTTCACTCTGCACTTCACTTCACTCTTCACTTCACTTCACTCTCCACTTCACTTCACTCTTCACTTCACTTCACTCTTCACTTTCACTTCACTCTTCACTTCACTGCCACTCTCCACTTCACACTTCAATTCACTTCACTCTTCACTTCACTTCACTTCACTCTTCACTTCACTTCACTCTTCACTTCACCTCACTCTTCACTTCACTTCACTCTTCACTTCACTTCACTCTTCACTTCACTTCACTTCACTTCACTCTTCACTTCACGTCACTCTTCACTTCACAGCACTCTTCACTTCACACTTCAAGTCACTCCACTCTTCACTTCACTCTTCACTTCACTTCACTCTCCTCTCACTTCACTCTCCACTTCACTTCACCCCTCACTTCACTTCACTCTTCACCTCACTTCACTCGTCACCTCACTTCACTCTTCACTTCACTTCACTCTTCACTGCACCTCACTTCACTCTTCACTTCACTTCACTCTTCACTTCACATCACTCTTCACTTCACTTTACTCTGCACTTCACTTCATGCTCCACGTCACACTTCATTCACGTCACCTTCACTTCACTTCACTTCACTCTTCACTTCACTTCACTCTCCACTTAACTTCACTCTTCACTTCACACCACTCTTCACTTCACTTCACTCTCCACTTCACACTTCAATTCACTTCACTCTTCACTACACTTCACTCTTCACTTCACTTCACTCTTCACTTCACTTCACTCTTCACTTCACTTCACTTCACTTCACTCATCACTTCACTTCACTCGTTCACTTCACTTCACTATTCACTGTCACTTCACTCTTCACTTCACTTCACCCTTCACTTCACTTCGACTCTTCACTTCACACCACTCTTCACTTCACTTCACTCTTCACTTCACTTCACTCTTCACACCACTTCACTCTCCACGTAACTTCACTCTGCACTTCACACCACTCTTCACTTCACTTCACTCTCCACTTCACACTTCAATTCACGTCACTCTTCACTCCACTTCACTCTTCACTTCACTTCACTCTTCAATTCACTTCACTCTTCACTTCACTTCACTCTTCACTTCACTTCACTCTGTCACTTCACTTCACTCTTCACTTCACCTCACTCTTCACTCCACTTCACTCTTCACTGTCACTTCACTCTCCACTTCACTTCACTCTCCACTTCACTTCACCCCTCACTTCACTTCACTCTTCACCTCACTTCACTCTTCACCTCACTTCACTCTTCACTTCACTTCACTCTTCACTTCACCTCACTTCACTCTTCACTTCATTTCACTCTTCACTGCACATCACTCTTCACTTCACTTTACTCTCACTTCACTTCATTCTCCACTTCACACTTCAATTCACTTCACTCTGTCACTTCACTCTTCACTTCACTTCACTTCACTCTTCACTTCACTTCACTCTCCACGTAACTTCACTCTGTCACTTCACACCACTCTTCACTTCACTTCACTCTCCACTCCACACGTCAAGTTCACTTCACTCTTCACTACACTTCACTCTTTCACTTCACTTGCACTCTCACTTCACTTCACTCTTCACTTCACTTCACTTCACTTCACTCTTCACTTCACTGCACTCTTCACTTCACTTCACTAGTCACTTCACGTCACTCTTCACTTCACTTCACTCTTCACTTCACGTCACTCTTCACTTCACTTCACTCTTCACTTCACTTCACTCTTCACTTCACGTCACTCTTCACTTCACTTCACTCTCCACTTAACTTCACTCTTCACTTCACACCACTCTTCACTTCACTTCACTTCTCCACTTCACACTTCAATTCACTTCACTTCACTCCACTTCACTCTTCACTTCACTTCACTCTTCACTTCACTTCACTCTCACTTCACTTCACTCTTCACTTCACTTCACTCTTCAATTCACTTCACTCTTCACTTCACTTCACTCTTCACTTCACTTCACTCTTCACTTCACTTCACTCTTCACTTCACCTCACTCGTCACTCCACTTCACTCTTCACTTCACTTCACTCTCACTTCACTTCACTCTTCACTTCACTTCACTCTTCACTTCACTTCACTTTTCACTTCACTTCACTCTTCACATCACTTCACTCTTCACTGCACTTCACTCTCACTTCACTTCACTTCATTCTTCACTTCACTTCACTCTCCACTTAACTTCACTCTTCACTTCACACCACTCTTCACTTCACTTCACTTCTCCACTTCACACTTCAATTCACTTCACTCTTCACTCCACTTCACTCGTCACTTCACTTCACGCTTCACTTCACTTCACTCTTCACTGCACGTCACTCTTCACTTCACTTCACTCTCCACTTCACTTCACTCTTCACTTCACTGCACTCTCACTTCACTTCACTCTTCACGTCACTTCACGCTTCACTTCACTTCACTCTTCACTTCACTTCACTCTTCACTTCACTTCACTCTTCACTTCACTCACTCTTCACTTCACTTCACTTCTCCACTTCACACTTCAATTCACTTCACTCTTCACTTCACTTCACTCTTCACTTCACTTCACCCTTCACTTCACCTCACTCTTCACTCCACTTCACTCTTCACTTCACTTCACTCTTCCACTGCACTTCACTCTTCACTTCACTTCACTCTTCACTTCACTTCACTTTTCACTTCACTTCACTCAACACATCACTTCACTCTTCACTTCACTTCACTCTTCACTTCACTCCACTCTTCCCTTCACTTCACTCTCCACTTCACACTTCAATTCACTTCACTCTTCACTCCACTTCACTCTTCACGTCACTTCACTCTTCACTTCACATAACTCTTCACTTCACTTCACTCTTCACTTCACTTCACCCCTCACTTCACTTCACTCTTCACTCTTCACTTCACTCTTCACTTCACTCTTCACTTCACTCTTCACTTCACTTCACTCTCCACTTAACTTCACTCTTCACTTCACACCACTCTTCACTTCACTTCACTCTCCACTTCACACTTCAATTCACTTCACTCTTCACTTCACATCACTCTTCACTTCACTGTCACTCTCACGTGCACTTCACTCTTCACGTCACACACACACCCCCCCCCCCCCTCTGCTTCTTCCCCTCTCGCGCACACCACACCACACACCACACCACACCTCACACCACACCACACCACACACCACACCACACCACACACCACACCCCACCACACACCACAACACACACCACACCACACCACACAGCACACCACACCACACACCACCCCACAACACACACCACTACCACACCACACACCACACCACACACCACACCTCACACCACACCACACACCACACACCACACCACACGAAACACCACACCACACCACACACCACACCACACCACACCCCTCACCACACCGCACACCACACCACACCACACACCACAACACACCACACACCAAACCCCACCTCACACCACAACACACACCACACCATACCACACAACACACCACACCACACACCACACCACACCACACTCCACACCACACCACACACCTCACCACACCCCACACCACACCTCACCACTCACCAAACCACACCACACTCCACGACCACAACTCACTCCACACCACACCACTCACCTAAGCACACCACACACGTAACCAAACCATAAACCTCACCACTACCACAATCCTAACCTATCCGCTCACCAAACCAATCCTATCCTATACTCTCTCCTATCCTCTCCTCAAAGATAACCAATCCTCTATCCTATACAATCCTCTATCCAATCCAAACCTCTATCCTATCCTATCCTCTATCCAATCCTAACCTCTATCCTATCCTATCTCTATCCATCCTATCCTCTAACCTATCCTATTCACTATCCATCCTATCCTCTATCCTATCCTATCCTGTATCCTATCCAATCCTCTATCCTATCCTATCCTCTATCCTAATCTATCCTCTATCCTATCCAATCCTATATCCTATTCTCTATCCTATCCTATCCTCTATGATATCCTATCCTCTATCCTAACCTATTCTCTATCCTATCCTATCCTCCATCCTATCCTATCCTATCCTCTATCCTATCCTATCCTCTATCCTATCATATCCTCTATCCTATCCTATCCCCTATCCTATCCTATCCTCTATCCTATCCTATCCTCTATCCTATCCTATCTCTATCCTATCCTATCCTCTATCCTATGCTATCCTCTATCGTATCCTATCCTCTATCCTATCCTATCCTCTATCCTATCCTATCCTCTATCCTATCCTATCCTCTATCCTATCCAATCCTCTATCCTATCCTATCCTCTATCCTATCCTATCCTCTATCCTATCCTATCCTCTATCCTATCCTATCCTCTATCCTATTCTATCCTCTATCCTATCCAATCCTATATCCTATTCTCTATCCTATCCTATCCTCTATGATATCCTATCCTCTATCCTAACCTATTCTCTATCCTATCCTATCCTCTATCCTATCCTATCCTCTATCCTATCCTATCCTCTATCCTATCCTATCCTCTATCCTATCCTATCCTCTATCCTATCCTATCCTCTATCCTATCCTATCCACTATCCTATCCTATCCTCTATCCTATCCTATCCTCTATCCTATCCTATCCTATCCTATCCTCTATCCTATCCTATCCTCTATCCTATCCTATCCTCTATCCTATACTATCCGCTATCCTATCCAATCCTATATTCTATTCTCTATCCTATCCTATCCTCTATGATATCCTATCCTCTATCCTAACCTATTCTCGATCCTATCCTATCCTCTATCCTATCCTATCCTATCCTCTATCCTATCCTCTATCCTATCCAATCCTATATCCTATTCATCTCCTATCCTATCCTCTACCCTATCCTATCCTCTATCAGATCCTATCCTCTATCCCATCCTATCCTCTATCCTATCGTATCCTATCCTCTATCCTATCCTATCCTCTATCCTATCGTATCCTCTATCCTATCGTATCCTCTATCCTATCCTATCGTTTATCCTATCCTATGCTCTATCCTATCCTATTCTCTATCCTATCTATCCTATCCTCTATCCTATGCTATCCTCTATCGTATCCTATCCTCTATCCTATCCTATCCTCTATCCTATCCTATCCTCTATCCTATCCTATCCTCTATCCTATCCAATCCTCTATCCTATCCTATCCTCTATCCTATTCTATCCTCTATCCTATCCAATCCTATATCCTATTCTCTATCCTATCCTATCCTCTATGATATCCTATCCTCTATCCTAACCTATTCTCTATCCTATTATATCCTCTATCCTATCCTATCCTCTATCCTATCCTATCCTCTATTATATCCTATCCTCTATCCTATCCTATCCTGTATCCTATCCTATCCTCTATCCTATCCTATCCACTATCCTATCCTATCCTCTATCCTATCCTATCATCTATCCTATCCTATCCTATCCTATCCTCTATCCTATCCTATCCTCTATCCTATCCTATCCTCTATCCTATACTATCCGCTATCCTATCCAATCCTATATCCTATTCTCTATCCTATCCTATCCTCTATGATATCCTATCCTCTATCCTAACCTATTCTCGATCCTATCCTATCCTCTATCCTATCCTATCCTATCCTCTATCCTATCCAATCCTATATCCTATTCTCCATCCTATCCTATCCTCTACCCTATCCTATCCTCTATCAGATCCTATCCTCTATCCTATCCTATCCTCTATCCTATCGTATCCTATCCTCTATCCTATCCTATCCTCTATCCTATCGTATCCTCTATCCTATCGTATCCTCTATCCTATCCTATCGTTTATCCTATCCTATGCTCTATCCTATCCTATTCTCTATCCTATCCTATCCTCTATCCTATCCTCTATTCTATCCAATCCTATAGCCTATCCTCTATCATATCCTATCCTCTATCCTATCCTATCCTCTATCCTATCCTATCCTATCCTATCCTCTATCCTATCCTATCCTCTATCCTATCCTATCCTCTATCGTATCCTATCCTCTATCCTATCCTATCCTCTATCCTATCCTATCCTATCCGCTATCCTATCCAATCCTATATCCTATTCTCTATTCTATCCTATCCTCTATCCTATCCTATCCTCTATCCTATCCTATCCTCTATCCTATCCTATTCTCTATCCTATCCTATCCTCTATCCTATCCTATCCTCTATCCTATCCTATCCTCTCTCCTATTCTATCCTCTATCCTATCCAATCCTATATCGTATCCTCTATCCTATCCTATCCTCTATCCTATCCTATCCACTATCCTATCCTATCCTCTATCCTATCCTATCCTCTATCCTATCGTATCCTCTATCCTATCCTACCGTTTATCCTATCCTATCCTCTATCCTATCCTATTCTCTATCCTATCCTATCCTCTATCCTATCCTATCCTCTATCGTATATTATCCTCTATCCTATCCTATTCTCTATCCTATCCTATCCTCTATCCTATCCTATTCTCCATCCGATCCTATCCTCTATCCTATCTTATCCTCTATTCTATCCTATCCTCTATCCTATCCTATCCTCTATCCTATCCTATCCTCTATCCTATCCTATTCTCTATCCTATCCTATCCTCTATCCTATCCTATCCTCTATCCTATCCTATCCTCTCTCCTATTCTATCCTCTATCCTATCCAATCCTATATCGTATCCTCTATCCTATCCTATCCTCTATCCTATCCTATCCACTATCCTATCCTATCCTCTACCCTATCCAATCCTATATCCTATTCTCTATCCTATCCTATCCTCTATTCTATCCTATCCTCTATCCTATCCTATCCTCTATCCTATCATATCCTCTATCCTATCCTATCCCCTATCCTATCCTATCCTCTATCCTATCCTATCCTCTATCCTATCCTATTCTCTATCCTATCCTATCCTCTATCCTATGCTATCCTCTATCCTATCCAATCCTATATCCTATTCTCTATCCTATCCTATCCTCTATCCTATCCTCTATTCCATCCAATCCTATATCCTATCCTCTATCATATCCTATCCTCTATCCTATCCTATCCTCTATCCTATCCAATCCTATCCTCTATCCTATCCTATCCTCTATCCTATCCTATCCTCTATCGTATCCTATCCTCTATCCTATCCTATTCTCTATCCTATCCTATCCTCTATCCTATCCTATTCTCCATCCGATCCTATCCTCTATCCTATCTTATCCTCTATCCTATCCTATCCTCTATCCTATCCTATCCTTTATCCTATCCTATCCTCTATCTTATCCTATCCTCTATCATATCCTATCCTCTATCCTATCCTATCGTTTATCCTATCCTATCCTCTATCCTATCCTATCCTCTATCCTATCCTATTCTCTATCCTATCCTATCCTCTATCCTATCCTACCCTCTATCCTATCCTATCCTCTATCCTATCCTATCGTCTATCCTATCCCATCCTCTATCATATCCTATCCTCTATCCTATCCAATCCTATATCCTATTCTCTATCCTATCCTATCCTCTATGATATCCTATCCTCTATCCTAACCTATTCTCTATCCTATCCTATCCTCTATCCTATCCAATCCTATCCTCTATCCTATCCTCTATCCTATCCTATCCTCTATCCTATCCTATCGTTTATCCTATCCTATCCTCTATCCTATCCTATCCTCTAACATATCCTATCCGCTATCCTATCCTATCCTCTATCCTATTCTATCCTCTATCCTATCCAATCCTATATCCTATTCTCTATCCTATCCTATCCTCTATTCTATCCTATCCTCTATCCTATCCTATCCTCTATCCTATCATATCCTCTATCCTATCCTATCCCCTATCCTATCCTATCCTCTATCCTATCCTATCCTCTATCCTATCCTATTCTCTATCCTATCCTATCCTCTATCCTATGCTATCCTCTATCCTATCCAATCCTATATCCTATTCTCTATCCTATCCTATCCTCTATCCTATCCTCTATTCCATCCAATCCTATATCCTATCCTCTATCATATCCTATCCTCTATCCTATCCTATCCTCTATCCTATCCTATCCTATCCTCTATCCTATCCTATCCTCTATCCTATCCTATCCTCTATCGTATCCTATCCTCTATCCTATCCTATCCTCTATCCTATCCTATCCTCTATCCTATCCTATCCGCTATCCTATCCAATCCTATATCCTATTCTCTATTCTATCCTATCCTCTATCCTATCCTATCCTCTATCCTATCCTATCCTCTATCCTATCCTATTCTCTATCCTATCCTATCCTCTATCCTATCCTATCCTCTATCCTATCCTATCCTCTCTCCTATTCTATCCTCTATCCTGTCCAATCCTATATCGTATCCTCTATCCTATCCTATCCTCTATCCTATCCTATCCTATCCACTATCCTATCCTATCCTCTATCCTATCCTATCCTCTATCCTATCGTATCCTCTATCCTATCCTACCGTTTATCCTATCCTATCCTCTATCCTATCCTATTCTCTATCCTATCCTATCCTCTATCCTATCCTATCCTCTATCGTATCCTATCCTTTATCCTATCCTATCCTCTATCCGATCCTATCCGCTATCCTATCCAATCCTATATCCTATTCTCTATCCTATCCTATCCTCTATGATATCCTATCCTCT
Organism: Halictus rubicundus; assembly: GCF_050948215.1. Classification (NCBI taxonomy): domain Eukaryota; kingdom Metazoa; phylum Arthropoda; class Insecta; order Hymenoptera; family Halictidae; genus Halictus; species Halictus rubicundus. Next base: position 26,644 of record NW_027488926.1, read on the forward strand.
ATCCTATACTATCCTCTATCGTATCCTATCCTCTATCCTATCCTATCCTCTATCCTATCCTATCCTCTATCCTATCCTATTCTCTATCCTATCCTATCCTCTATCCTATCCTATTCTCTATCCTATCCTAATCTCTATCCTATCCTATCCTGTATCCTATCCTATCCTCTATCCTATCCTATCCTCTATCCTATTCTATCCTCTATCCTATCCAATCCTATATCCTATTCTCTATCCTATCCTATCCTCTATGATATCCTATCCTCTATCCTAACCTATTCTCTATCCTATCCTATCCTCCATCCTATCCTATCCTATCCTCTATCCTATCCTATCCTCTATCCTATCATATCCTCTATCCTATCCTATCCCCTATCCTATCCTATCCTCTATCCTATCCTATCCTCTATCCTATCCTATCCTCTATCCTATCGTATTCTCTATCCTATCCTATCCTCTATCCTATGCTATCCTCTATCGTATCCTATCCTCTATCCTATCCTATCCTCTATCCTATCCTATCCTCTAACCTATCCAATCCTCTATCCTATCCTATCCTCTATCCTATCCTATCCTCTATCCTATCCTATCCTCTATCCTATCCTATCCTCTATCCTATACTATCCGCTATCCTATCCAATCCTATATCCTATTCTCTATCCTATCCTATCCTCTATGATATCCTATCCTCTATCCTAACCTATTCTCGATCCTATCCTATCCTCTATCCTATCCTATCCTATCCTCTATCCTATCCTCTATCCTATACAATCCTATATCCTATTCTCCATCCTATCCTATCCTCTACACTATCCTATCCTCTATCAGATCCTATCCTCTATCCTATCCTATCCTCTATCCTATCGTATCCTATCCTCTATCCTATCCTATCCTCTATCCTATCGTATCCTCTATCCTATCGTATCCTCTATCCTATCCTATCGTTTATCCTATCCTATGCTCTATCCTATCCTATTCTCTATCCTATCCTATCCTCTATCCTATCCTCTATTCTATCCAATCCTATATCCTATCCTCTATCATATCCTATCCTCTATCCTATCATATCCTCTATCCTATCCTATCCTATCCTCTATCCTATCCTATCCTCTATCCTATCCTATCCTCTATCGTATCCTATCCTCTATCCTATCCTATCCTCTATCCTATCCTATCCTCTATCCTATCCTATCCGCTATCCTATCCAATCCTATATCCTATTCTCTATTCTATCCTATCCTCTATCCTATCCTATCCTCTATCCTATCCTATTCTCTATCCTATCCTATCCTCTATCCTATCCTATCCTCTATCCTATCCTATCCTCTCTCCTATTCTATCCTCTATCCTATTCAATCCTATATCGTATCCTCTATCCTATCCTATCCTCTATCCTATCCTATCCACTATCCTATCCTATCCTCTATCGTATCCTATCCTCTATCCTATCGTATCCTCTATCCTATCCTACCGTTTATCCTATCCTATCCTCTATCCTATCCTATTCTCTATCCTATCCTATCCTCTATCCTATCCTATCCTCTATCGTATATTATCCTCTATCCTATCCTATTCTCTATCCTATCCTATCCTCTATCCTATCCTATTCTCCATCCGATCCTATCCTCTATCCTATCTTATCCTCTATCCTATCCTATCCTCTATCCTATCCTATCCTCTATCCTATCCTATCCTATCCTCTATCTTATCCTATCCTCTATCATATCCTATCCTCTATCCTATCCTATCGTTTATCCTATCCTATCCTCTATCCTATCCTATCCTCTATCCTATCCTATTCTCTATCCTATCCTATCCTCTATCCTATCCTATCCTCTATCCTATCCTATCCTCTATCCTATCCTATCCTCTATCCTATCCTATCCTCTATCATATCCTATCCTCTATCCTATCCAATCCTATATCCTATTCTCTATCCTATCCTATCCTCTATGATATCCTATCCTCTATCCTAACCTATTCTCTATCCTATCCTATCCTCTATCCTATCCAATCCTATCCTCTATCCTATCCTCTATCCTATCCTATCCTCTATCCTATCCTATCGTTTATCCTATCCTATCCTCTATCCTATCCTATCCTCTAACATATCCTATCCGCTATCCTATCCTATCCTCTATCCTATTCTATCCTCTATCCTATCCAATCCTATATCCTATTCTATCCTCTATTCTATCCTATCCTCTATCCTATCCTATCCTCTATCCTATCATATCCTCTATCCTATCCTATCCCCTATCCTATCCTATCCTCTATCCTATCCTACCCTCTATCCTATCCTATTCTCTATCCTATCCTATCCTCTATCCTATGCTATCCTCTATCCTATCCAATTATATATCCTATTCTCTATCCTATCCTATCCTCTATCCTATCCTCTATTCCATCCAATCCTATATCCTATCCTCTATCATATCCTATCCTCTATCCTATCCTATCCTCTATCCTATCCTATCCTATCCTCTATCCTATCCTATCCTCTATCCTATCCTATACTCTATCGTATCCTATCCTCTATCCTATCCTATCCTCTATCCTATCCTATCCTCTATCCTATCCTATCCGCTATCCTATCCAATCCTATATCCTATTCTCTATTCTATCCTATCCTCTATCCTATCCTATCCTCTATCCTATCCTATCCTCTATCCTATCCTATTCTCTATCCTATCCTATCCTCTATCCTATCCTATCCTCTATCCTATCCTATCCTCTCTCCTATTCTATCCTCTATCCTATCCAATCCTATATCGTATCCTCTATCCTATCCTATCCTCTATCCTATCCTATCCACTATCCTATCCTATCCCCTATCCTATCCTATCCTCTATCCTATCGTATCCTCTATCCTATCCTACCGTTTATCCTATCCTATCCTCTATCCTATCCTATCTCTATCCTATCCTATCCTCTATCCTATCCTATCCTCTATCGTATATTATCCTCTATCCTATCCTATTCTCTATCCTATCCTATCCTCTATCCTATCCTATTCTCCATCCGATCCTATCCTCTATCCTATCTTATCCTCTATCCTATCCTATCCTCTATCCTATCCTATCCTCTATCCTATCCTATCCTATCCTCTATCTTATCCTATCCTCTATCATATCCTATCCTCTATCCTATCCTATCGTTTATCCTATCCTATCCTCTATCCTATCCTATCCTCTATCCTATCCTATTCTCTATCCTATCCTATCCTCTATCCTATCCTATCCTCTATCCTATCCTATCCTCTATCCTATCCTATCCTCTATTATATCCTATCCTCTATCCTATCCTATCCTCTATCATATCCTAGTCCTCTATCCTATCCAATCCTATATCCTATTCTCTATCCTATCCTATCCTCTATGATATCCTATCCTCTATCCTAACCTATTCTCTATCCTATCCTATCCTCTATCCTATCCTCTATCCTATCCTATCCTCTATCCTATCCTATCGTTTATCCTATCCTATCCTCTATCCTATCCTATCCTCTAACATATCCTATCCGCTATCCTATCCTATCCTCTATCCTATTCTATCCTCTACCCTATCCAATCCTATATCCTATTCTCTATCCTATCCTATCCTCTATCCTATCCTATTCTCTATCCTATCCTATCCTCTATCCTATGCTATCCTCTATCCTATCCAATCCTATATCCTATTCTCTATCCTAGCCTATCCTCTATCCTATCCTCTATTCCATCCAATCCTATATCCTATCCTCTATCATATCCTATCCTCTATCCTATCCTATCCGCTATCCTATCCAATCCTATCCTCTATCCTATCCTATCCTCTATCCTATCCTATCCTCTATCGTATCCTATCCTCTATCCTATCCTATCCTCTATCCTATCCTATCCTCTATCCTATCCTATCAGCTATCCTATCCAATCCTATATCCTATTCTATATTCTATCCTATCCTCTATCCTATCCTATCCTCTATCCTATCCTATCCTCTATCCTATCCTATTCTCTATCCTATCCTATCCTCTATCCTATCCTATCCTCTATCCTATCCTATCCTCTCTCCTATTCTATCCTCTATCCTATCCAATCCTATATCGTATCCTCTATCCTATCCTATCCTCTATCCTATCCTATCCACTATCCTATCCTATCCTCTATCCTATCCTATCCTCTATCCTATCGTATCCTCTATCCTATCCTACCGTTTATCCTATCCTATCCTCTATCCTATCCTATTCTCTATCCTATCCTATCCTCTATCCTATCCTATCCTCTATCGTATATTATCCTCTATCCTATCCTATTCTCTATCCTATCCTATCCTCTATCCTATCCTATTCTCCATCCGATCCTATCCTCTATCCTATCTTATCCTCTATCCTATCCTATCCTCTATCCTATCCTATCCTCTATCCTATCCTATCCTATCCTCTATCTTATCCTATCCTCTATCATATCCTATCCTCTATCCTATCCTATCGTTTATCCTATCCTATCCTCTATCCTATCCTATCCTCTATCCTATCCTATTCTCTATCCTATCCTATCCTCTATCCTATCCTATCCTCTATCCTATCCTATCCTCTATCCTATCCTATCCTCTATCCTATCCTATCCTCTATCATATCCTATCCTCTATCCTATCCAATCCTATATCCTATTCTCTATCCTATCCTATCCTCTATGATATCCTATCCTCTATCCTAACCTATTCTCTATCCTATCCTATCCTCTACCCTATCCAATCCTATCCTCTATCCTATCCTCTATCCTATCCTATCCTCTATCCTATCCTATCGTTTATCCTATCCTATCCTCTATCCTATCCTATCCTCTAACATATCCTATCCGCTATCCTATCCTATCCTCTATCCTATTCTATCCTCTATCCTATCCAATCCTATTCTATCCTCTATCCTATCCAATCCTATATCCTATTCTCTATCCTATCCTATCCTCTATTCTATCCTATCCTCTATCCTATCCTATCCTCTATCCTATCATATCCTCTATCCTATCCTATCCCCTATCCTATCCTATCCTCTATCCTATCCTATCCTCTATCCTATCCTATTCTCTATCCTATCCTATCCTCTATCCTATGCTATCCTCTATCCTATCCAATCCTATATCCTATTCTCTATCCTATCCTATCCTCTATTCTATCCTATCCTCTATCCTATCCTATCCTCTATCCTATCATATCCTCTATCCTATCGTATCCCCTATCCTATCCTATCCTTTATCCTATCCTATCCTCTATCCTATCCTATCCGCTATCCTATCCAATACTATATCCTATTCTCTATCCTATCCTATCCTCTATGATATCCTATCCTCTATCCTATACTATCCTCTATCCTATCCTATCCTCTATCCTATCCTATCCTCTATCCTATCCTATCCTCTATCCTATCCTATTCTCTATCCTATCCTATCCTCTATCCTATCCTATTCTCTATCCTATCCTATCCTCTATCCTATCCTATCCTCTATCCTATCCTATTCTCCATCCTATCATATCCTCTATCCTATCCTATCCTCTATCCTATCCTATCCTCTATCCTATCCTATCCTCTATCCTATCCTATCCTATCCTATCCTCTATCCTATCCTATCCTCTACCATATCCTATCCTCTATCCTATCCTATCGTTTATCCTATCCTATCCTCTATCCTATCCTATCCTCTATCCTATCCTATCCTCTATCCTATCCTATCCTCTATCCTATCCAATCCTCTATCCTATCCTATCCTCTATCCTATCCTATCCTCTATCCTATCCTATCCTCTATCCTATCCTATCCTCTATCCTATTCTATCCTCTATCCTATCCAATCCTATATCCTATTCTCTATCCTATCCTATCATCTATGATATCCTATCCTCTATCCTAACCTATTCTCTATCCTATCCTATCCTCCATCCTATCCTATCCTATCCTCTATCCTATCCTATCCTCTATCCTATCATATCCTCTATCCTATCCTATCCCCTATCCTATCCTATCCTCTATCCTATCCTATCCTCTATCCTATCCTATTCTCTATCCTATCCTATCCTCTATCCTATCCTATCCTCTATCCTATCCTATTCTCCATCCTATCCTATCCTCTATCCTATCCTATCCTCTATCCTATCCTATCCTCTATCCTATCCTATTCTCTATCCTATCTTATCCTCTATCCTATCCTATCCTCTATCCTATCCTATCCTCTATCCTATCCTATCCTCTATCCTATCCTATCCTCTATCCTATCCTATCCTCTATCCTATCTTATCCACTATCCTATCCTATCCTCTATCCTATCCTATCCTCTATCCTATCCTATCCTATCCTATCCTCTATCCTATCCTATCCTCTATCCTATCCTATCCTATCCTATCCTCTATCCTATCCTATCCTCTATCCTATCCTATCCTATCCTCTATCCTATCCTCTATCCTATCCAATCCTATATCCTATTCTCCATACTATCCTATCCTCTATCCTATCCTATCCTCTATCATATCCTATCCTCTATCCTATCCAATCCTATATCCTATTCTCTATCCTATCCTATCCTCTATGATATCCTATCCTCTATTCTAACCTATTCTCTATCCTATCCTATCCTCTATCCTATCCTATCCTATCCTCTATCCTATCCTCTATCCTATCCTCTATCCTATCCTATCCTATCGTTTATCCTATCCTATCCTCTATCCTATCCTATCCTCTAACATATCCTATCCGCTATCCTATCCTATCCTCTATCCTATTCTATCCTCTATCCTATCCAATCCTATATCCTATTCTCTATCCTATCCTATCCGCTATTCTATCCTATCCTCTATCCTATCCTATCCTCTATCCTATCATATCCTCTATCCTATCCTATCCCCTATCCTATCCTATCCTCTATCCTATCCTATCCTCTATCCTATCCTATCCTCTATCCTATCCTATCCTCTATCCTATCCTATTCTCTATCCTATCCTATCCTCTATCCTATGCTATCCTCTATCGTATCCTATCCTTTATCCTATCCTATCCTCTATCCTATCCTATCCGCTATCCTATCCAATCCTATATCCTATTCTCTATCCTATCCTATCCTCTATGATATCCTATCCTCTATCCTATACTATCCTCTATCCTATCCTATCCTCTATCCTATCCTATCCTCTATCCTATCCTATCCTCTATCCTATCCTATCCTCTATCCTATCCTATCCTCTATCCTAACCTATCCACTATCCTATCCTATCCTCTATCCTATCCTATCCTCTATCCTATCCTATCCTATCCTATCCTCTATCCTATCCTATCCTATCCTCTATCCTATCCTCTATCCTATCCAATCCTATATCCTATTCTCCATCCTATCCTATCCTCTATCCTATCCTATCCTCTATCAGATCCTATCCTCTATCCTATCCTATCCTCTATCCTATCGTATCCTATCCTCTATCCTATCCTATCCTCTATCCTATCGTATCCTCTATCCTATCCTATCCTCTATCCTATCGTATCCTATCCTCTATCCTATCCTATCCTCTATCCTATCGTATCCTCTATCCTATCGTATCCTCTATCCTATCCTATCGTTTATCCTATCCTATCCTCTATCCTATCCTATTCTCTATCCTATCCTATCCTCTATCCTATCCTATCCTCTATCCTATCCTATCCTCTATCGTATATTATCCTCTATCCTATCCTATTCTCTATCCTATCCTATTCTCTATCCTATCCTATCCTCTATCCTATCCTATTCTCCATCCGATCCTATCCTCTATCCTATCTTATCCTCTATCCTATCCTATCCTCTATCCTATCCTATCCTCTATCCTATCCTATCCTATCCTATCCTATCCTCTATCCTATCCTATCCTCTATCCTATCCTATCCTATCCTATCCTATCCTCTATCCTATCCTATCCTCTATCCTATCCTATCCTCTATCGTATATTATCCTCTATCCTATCCTATTCTCTATCCTATCCTATTCTCTATCCTATCCTATCCTCTATCCTATCCTATTCTCCATCCGATCCTATCCTCTATCATATCCTATCCTCTATCCTATCCTATCGTTTATCCTATCCTATCCTCTATCCTATCCTATCCTCTAACATATCCTATCCGCTATCCTATCCTATCCTCTATCCTATTCTATCCTCTATCCTATCCAATCCTATATCCTATACTCTATCCTATCCTATCCTCTATTCTATCCTATCCTCTATCCTATCCTATCCTCTATCCTATCATATCCTCTATCCTATCCTATTCTCTATCCTATCCTATCCTCTATCCTATCCTATTCTCTATCCTATCCTATCCTCTATCCTATGCTATCCTCTATCCTATCCTATTCTCCATCCTATCCTATCCTCTATCCTATCCTATCCTCTATCCTATCCTATCCTCTATCCTATCCTATCCTCTATCCTATCCTATCCTATCCTCTATCCTATCCTATCCTCTATCATATCCTATCCTCTATCCTATCCTATCGTTTATCCTATCCTATCCTCTATCCTATCCTATCCTCTATCCTATCCTATCCTCTATCCTATCCTATCCTCTATCCTATCCAATCCTCCATCCTATCCTATCCTCTATCCTATCCTATCCTCTATCCTATCCTATCCTCTATCCTATCCTATCCTCTATCCTATTCTATCCTCTATCCTATCCAATCCTATATCCTATTCTCTATCCTATCCTATCCTCTATGATATCCTATCCTCTATCCTAACCTATTCTCTATCCTATCCTATCCTCTATCCTATCCTATCCTCTATCCTATCCTATCCTCTATCCTATCCTATCCTCTATCCTATCCTATCCTCTATCCTATCCTATCCTCTATCCTATCTTATCCACTATCCTATCCTATCCTCTATCCTATCCTATCCTCTATCCTATCCTATCCTATCCTATCCTCTATCCTATCCTATCCTCTATCCTATCCTATCCTATCCTATCCTCTATCCTATCCTATCCTCTATCCTATCCTATCCTATCCTCTATCCTATCCTCTATCCTATCCTCTATCCTATCCAATCCTATATCCTATTCTCCATCCTATCCTATCCTCTATCCTATCCTATCCTCTATCAGATCCTATCCTATCCTCTATCCTATCCTATTCTCTATCCTATCCTATCCTCTATCCTATCCTATCCTCTATCCTATCCTATCCTCTCTCCTATTCTATCCTCTATCCTATCCAATCCTATATCGTATCCTCTATCCTATCCTATCCTCTATCCTAGCCTATCCACTATCCTATCCTATCCTCTATCCTATCCTATCCTCTATCCTATCGTATCCTCTATCCTATCCTATCGTTTATCCTATCCTATCCTCTATCCTATCCTATCCTCTATCCTATCCTATCCCCTATCCTATCCTATCCTCTATCCTATCCTATCCTCTATCCTATCCTATCCTCTATCCTATCCTATCCTCTATCCTATCCTATCCTCTATCCTATCCTATCCTCTATCGTATATTATCCTCTATCCTATCCTATTCTCTATCCTATCCTATCCTCTATCCTATCCTATTCTCCATCCGATCCTATCCTCTATCCTATCTTATCCTCTATCCTATCCTATCCTCTATCCTATCCTATCCTCTATCCTATCCTATCCTCTCCTCTATCTTATCCTATCCTCTATCCTATCCTATCGTTTATCCTATCCTATCCTCTATCCTATCCTCTATCCTATCCAATCCTATATCCTATTCTCCATACTATCCTATCCTCTATCCTATCCTATCCTCTATCATATCCTATCCTCTATCCTATCCAATCCTATATCCTATTCTCTATCCTATCCTATCCTCTATGATATCCTATCCTCTATTCTAACCTATTCTCTATCCTATCCTATCCTCTATCCTATCCTATCCTTTCCTCTATCCTATCCTCTATCCTATCCTCTATCCTATCCTATCCTATCGTTTATCCTATCCTATCCTCTATCCTATCCTATCCTCTAACATATCCTATCCGCTATCCTATCCTATCCTCTATCCTATCCTATCCACTATCCTATCCTATCCTCTATCCTATCCTATCCTCTATCCTATCGTATCCTCTATCCTATCCTATCGTTTATCCTATCCAATCCTCTATCCTATCCTATTCTCTATCCTATCCTATCCTCTATCCTATCCTATCCTCTATCCTATCCTATCCTCTATCCTATCCTATCCTCTATCGTATATTATCCTCTATCCTATCCTATTCTCTATCCTATCCTATTCTCTATCCTATCCTATCCTCTATCCTATCCTATTCTCCATCCGATCCTATCCTCTATCCTATCTTATCCTCTATCCTATCCTATCCTCTATCCTATCCTATCCTCTATCCTATCCTATCCTATCCTCTATCTTATCCTATCCTCTATCATATCCTATCCTCTATCCTATCCTATCGTTTATCCTATCCTATCCTCAATCGTATCCTATTCTCTATCCTATCCTATTCTGTATCCTATCCTATCCTCTATCCTATCCTATTCTCCATCCGATCCTATCCTCTATCCTATCTTATCCTCTATCCTATCCTATCCTCTATCCTATCCTATCCTCTATCCTATCCTATCCTATCCTCTATCCTATCCTATCCTCTATCCTATCCTATCCTCTATCCTATCCTATCCGCTATCCTATCCAATCCTATATCCTATTCTCTATTCTATCCTATCCTCTATCCTATCCTATCCTCTATCCTATCCTATCCTCTATCCTATCCTATTCTCTATCCTATCCTATCCTCTATCTTATCCTATCCTCTATCCTATCCTATCCTCTCTCCTATTCTATCCTCTATCCTATCCAATCCTATATCGTATCCTCTATCCTATCCTATCCTCTATCCTATCCTATCCACTATCCTATCCTATCCTCTATCCTATCCTATCCTCTATCCTATCGTATCCTCTATCCTATCCTATCGTTTATCCTATCCAATCCTCTATCCTATCCTATTCTCTATCCTATCCTATCCTCTATCCTATCCTATCCTCTATCCTATCCTATCCTCTATCGTATATTATCCTCTATCCTATCCTATTCTCTATCCTATCCTATTCTCTATCCTATCCTATCCTCTATCCTATCCTATTCTCCATCCGATCCTATCCTCTATCCTATCTTATCCTCTATCCTATCCTATCCTCTATCCTATCCTATCCTCTATCCTATCCTATCCTATCCTCTATCTTATCCTATCCTCTATCATATCCTATCCTCTATCCTATCCTATCGTTTATCCTATCCTATCCTCTATCGTATCCTATTCTCTATCCTATCCTATTCTCTATCCTATCCTATCCTCTATCCTATCCTATTCTCCATCCGATCCTATCCTCTATCCTATCTTATCCTCTATCCTATCCTATCCTCTATCCTATCCTATCCTCTATCCTATCCTATCCTATCCTCTATCTTATCCTATCCTCTATCATATCCTATCCTCTATCCTATCCTATCGTTTATCCTATCCTATCCTCTATCCTATCCTATCCTCTATCCTATCCTATTCTCTATCCTATCCTATCCTCTATCCTATCCTATCCTCTATCCTATCCTATCCTCTATCCTATCCTATCCTCTATCCTATCCTATCCTCTATCCTATCCTATCCTCTATCCTATCCTATCCTCTATCCTATCCTATCCTCTATCATATCCTATCCTCTATCCTATCCAATCCTATATCCTATTCTCTATCCTATCCTATCCTCTATGATATCCTATCCTCTATCCTAACCTATTCTCTATCCTATCCTATCCTCTATCCTATCCTCTATCCTATCCTCTATCCTATCCTCTATCCTCTATCCTATCCTATCGTTTATCCTATCCTATCCTCTATCCTATCCTATCCTCTAACATATCCTATCCGCTATCCTATCCTATCCTCTATCCTATTCTATCCTCTATCCTATCCAATCCTATATCCTATTCTCTATCCTATCCTGTCCTCTATTCTATCCTATCCTCTATCCTATCCTATCCTCTATCCTATCATATCCTCTATCCTATCCTATCCCCTATCCTATCCTATCCTCTATCCTATCCTATCCTCTATCCTATCCTATTCTCTATCCTATCCTATCCTCTATCCTATGCTATCCTCTATCGTATCCTATCCTTTATCCTATCCTATCCTCTATCCTATCCTATCCGCTATCCTATCCAATCCTATATCCTATTCTCTATCCTATCCTATCCTCTATGATATCCTATCCTCTATCCTATACTATCCTCTATCCTATCCTATCCTCTATCCTATCCTATCCTCTATCCTATCCTATCCTCTATCCTATCCTATTCTCTATCCTATCCTATCCTCTATCCTATCCTATTCTCTATCCTATCCTATCCTCTATCCTATCCTATCCTGTATCCTATCCTATCCTCTATCCTATCCTATCCTCTATCCTATTCTATCCTCTATCCTATCCAATCCTATATCCTATTCTCTATCCTATCCTATCCTCTATGATATCCTATCCTCTATCCTAACCTATTCTCTATCCTATCCTATCCTCCATCCTATCCTATCCTATCCTCTATCCTATCCTATCGTCTATCCTATCATATCCTCTATCCTATCCTATCCCCTATCCTATCCTATCCTCTATCCTATCCTATCCTCTATCCTATCCTATCCTCTATCCTATCCTATTCTCTATCCTATCCTATCCTCTATCCTATGCTATCCTCTATCGTATCCTATCCTCTATCCTATCCTATCCTCTATCCTATCCTATCCTCTATCCTATCCAATCCTCTATCCTATCCTATCCTCTATCCTATCCTATCCTCTATCCTATCCTATCCTCTATCCTATCCTATCCTCTATCCTATTCTATCCTCTATCCTATCCAATCCTATATCCTATTCTCTATCCTATCCTATCCTCTATGATATCCTATCCTCTATCCTAACCTATTCTCTATCCTATCCTATCCTCTATCCTATCCTATCCTCTATCCTATCCTATCGTCTATCCTATCATATCCTCTATCCTATCCTATCCCCTATCCTATCCTATCCTCTATCCTATCCTATCCTCTATCCTATACTATCCGCTATCCTATCCAATCCTATATCCTATTCTCTATCCTATCCTATCCTCTATGATATCCTATCCTCTATCCTAACCTATTCTCGATCCTATCCTATCCTCTATCCTATCCTATCCTATCCTCTATCCTATCCTCTATCCTATCCAATCCTATATCCTATTCTCCATCCTATCCTATCCTCTACCCTATCCTATCCTCTATCAGATCCTATCCTCTATCCTATCCTATCCTCTATCCTATCATATCCTATCCTCTATCCTATCCTATCCTCTATCCTATCGTATCCTCTATCCTATCGTATCCTCTATCCTATCCTATCGTTTATCCTATCCTATGCTCTATCCTATCCTATTCTCTATCCTATCCTATCCTCTATCCTATGCTATCCTCTATCGTATCCTATCCTCTATCCTATCCTATCCTCTACCCTATCCTATCCTCTATCAGATCCTATCCTCTATCCTATCCTATCCTCTCTCCTATTCTATCCTCTATCCTATCCAATCCTATATCGTATCCTCTATCCTATCCTATCCTCTATCCTATCCTATCCTCTACCATATCCTATCCTCTATCCTATCCTATCGTTTATCCTATCCTATCCTCTATCCTATCCTATCCTCTATCCTATCCTATCCTCTATCCTATCCTATCCTCTATCCTATCCAATCCTCTATCCTATCCTATCCTCTATCCTATCCTATCCTCTATCCTATCCTATTCTCTATTCTATCCTATCCTCTATCCTATCCTATCCTCTATCCTATCCTATCCTCTATCCTATCCTATTCTCTATCCTATCCTATCCTCTATCCTATCCTATCCTCTATCCTATCCTATCCTCTCTCCTATTCTATCCTCTATCCTATCCAATCCTATATCGTATCCTCTATCCTATCCTATCCTCTATCCTATCCTATCCACTATCCTATCCTATCCTCTATCCTATCCTATCCTCTATCCTATCGTATCCTCTATCCTATCCTATCGTTTATCCTATCCAATCCTCTATCCTATCCTATTCTCTATCCTATCCTATCCTCTATCCTATCCTATCCTCTATCCTATCCTATCCTCTATCGTATATTATCCTCTATCCTATCCTATTCTCTATCCTATCCTATTCTCTATCCTATCCTATCCTCTATCCTATCCTATTCTCCATCCGATCCTATCCTCTATCCTATCTTATCCTCTATCCTATCCTATCCTCTATCCTATAATATCCTCTATCCTATCCTATCCTATCCTCTATCTTATCCTATCCTCTATCATATCCTATCCTCTATCCTATCCTATCGTTTATCCTATCCTATCCTCTATCGTATCCTATTCTCTATCCTATCCTATTCTCTATCCTATCCTATCCTCTATCCTATCCTATTCTCCATCCGATCCTATCCTCTATCCTATCTTATCCTCTATCCTATCCTATCCTCTATCCTATCCTATCCTCTCTCCTATTCTATCCTCTATCCTATCCAATCCTATATCGTATCCTCTATCATATCCTATCCTCTATCCTATCCTATCCACTATCCTATCCTATCCCCTATCCTATCCTATCCTCTATCCTATCGTATCCTCTATCCTATCCTACCGTTTATCCTATCCTATCCTCTATCCTATCCTATTCTCTATCCTATCCTATCCTCTATCCTATCCTATCCTCTATCGTATATTATCCTCTATCCTATCCTATTCTCTATCCTATCCTATCCTCTATCCTATCCTATTCTCCATCCGATCCTATCCTCTATCCTATCTTATCCTCTATCCTATCCTATCCTCTATCCTATCCTATCCTCTATCCTATCCTATCCTATCCTCTATCTTATCCTATCCTCTATCATATCCTATCCTCTATCCTATCCTATCGTTTATCCTATCCTATCCTCTATCCTATCCTATCCTCTATCCTATCCTATTCTCTATCCTATCCTATCCTCTATCCTATCCTATCCTCTATCCTATCCTATCCTCTATCCTATCCTATCCTCTATTATATCCTATCCTCTATCCTATCCTATCCTCTATCATATCCTATCCTCTATCCTATCCAATCCTATATCCTATTCTCTATCCTATCCTATCCTCTATGATATCCTATCCTCTATCCTAACCTATTCTCTATCCTATCCTATCCTCTATCCTATCCTCTATCCTATCCTATCCTCTATCCTATCCTATCGTTTATCCTATCCTATCCTCTATCCTATCCTATCCTCTAACATATCCTATCCGCTATCCTATCCTATCCTCTATCCTATTCTATCCTCTACCCTATCCAATCCTATATCCTATTCTCTATCCTATCCTATCCTCTATTCTATCCTATCCTCTATCCTATCCTATCCTCTATCCTATCATATCCTCTATCCTATCCTATCCCCTATCCTATCCTATCCTCTATCCTATCCTATCCTCTATCCTATCCTATTCTCTATCCTATCCTATCCTCTATCCTATGCTATCCTCTATCCTATCCAATCCTATATCCTATTCTCTATCCTAGCCTATCCTCTATCCTATCCTCTATTCCATCCAATCCTATATCCTATCCTCTATCATATCCTATCCTCTATCCTATCCTATCCGCTATCCTATCCAATCCTATCCTCTATCCTATCCTATCCTCTATCCTATCCTATCCTCTATCGTATCCTATCCTCTATCCTATCCTATCCTCTATCCTATCCTATCCTCTATCCTATCCTATCAGCTATCCTATCCAATCCTATATCCTATTCTCTATTCTATCCTATCCTCTATCCTATCCTATCCTCTATCCTATCCTATCCTCTATCCTATCCTATCCTCTATCCTATCCTATTCTCTATCCTATCCTATCCTCTATCCTATCCTATCCTCTATCCTATCCTATCCTCTCTCCTATTCTATCCTCTATCCTATCCAATCCTATATCGTATCCTCTATCCTATCCTATCCTCTATCCTATCCTATCCACTATCCTATCCTATCCTCTATCCTATCCTATCCTCTATCCTATCGTATCCTCTATCCTATCCTACCGTTTATCCTATCCTATCCTCTATCCTATCCTATTCTCTATCCTATCCTATCCTCTATCCTATCCTATCCTCTATCGTATATTATCCTCTATCCTATCCTATTCTCTATCCTATCCTATCCTCTATCCTATCCTATTCTCCATCCGATCCTATCCTCTATCCTATCTTATCCTCTATCCTATCCTATCCTCTATCCTATCCTATCCTCTATCCTATCCTATCCTATCCTCTATCTTATCCTATCCTCTATCATATCCTATCCTCTATCCTATCCTATCGTTTATCCTATCCTATCCTCTATCCTATCCTATCCTCTATCCTATCCTATTCTCTATCCTATCCTATCCTCTATCCTATCCTATCCTCTATCCTATCCTATCCTCTATCCTATCCTATCCTCTATCCTATCCTATCCTCTATCATATCCTATCCTCTATCCTATCCAATCCTATATCCTATTCTCTATCCTATCCTATCCTCTATGATATCCTATCCTCTATCCTAACCTATTCTCTATCCTATCCTATCCTCTATCCTATCCAATCCTATCCTCTATCCTATCCTCTATCCTATCCTATCCTCTATCCTATCCTATCGTTTATCCTATCCTATCCTCTATCCTATCCTATCCTCTAACATATCCTATCCGCTATCCTATCCTATCCTCTATCCTATTCTATCCTCTATCCTATCCAATCCTATTCTATCCTCTATCCTATCCAATCCTATATCCTATTCTCTATCCTATCCTATCCTCTATTCTATCCTATCCTCTATCCTATCCTATCCTCTATCCTATCATATCCTCTATCCTATCCTATCCCCTATCCTATCCTATCCTCTATCCTATCCTATCCTCTATCCTATCCTATTCTCTATCCTATCCTATCCTCTATCCTATGCTATCCTCTATCCTATCCAATCCTATATCCTATTCTCTATCCTATCCTATCCTCTATTCTATCCTATCCTCTATCCTATCCTATCCTCTATCCTATCATATCCTCTATCCTATCGTATCCCCTATCCTATCCTATCCTTTATCCTATCCTATCCTCTATCCTATCCTATCCGCTATCCTATCCAATACTATATCCTATTCTCTATCCTATCCTATCCTCTATGATATCCTATCCTCTATCCTATACTATCCTCTATCCTATCCTATCCTCTATCCTATCCTATCCTCTATCCTATCCTATCCTCTATCCTATCCTATTCTCTATCCTATCCTATCCTCTATCCTATCCTATTCTCTATCCTATCCTATCCTCTATCCTATCCTATCCTCTATCCTATCCTATTCTCCATCCTATCCTATCCTCTATCCTATCCTATCCTCTATCCTATCCTATCCTCTATCCTATCCTATCCTCTATCCTATCCTATCCTATCCTATCCTCTATCCTATCCTATCCTCTACCATATCCTATCCTCTATCCTATCCTATCGTTTATCCTATCCTATCCTCTATCCTATCCTATCCTCTATCCTATCCTATCCTCTATCCTATCCTATCCTCTATCCTATCCAATCCTCTATCCTATCCTATCCTCTATCCTATCCTATCCTCTATCCTATCCTATCCTCTATCCTATCCTATCCTCTATCCTATTCTATCCTCTATCCTATCCAATCCTATATCCTATTCTCTATCCTATCCTATCATCTATGATATCCTATCCTCTATCCTAACCTATTCTCTATCCTATCCTATCCTCCATCCTATCCTATCCTATCCTCTATCCTATCCTATCCTCTATCCTATCATATCCTCTATCCTATCCTATCCCCTATCCTATCCTATCCTCTATCCTATCCTATCCTCTATCCTATCCTATTCTCTATCCTATCCTATCCTCTATCCTATCCTATCCTCTATCCTATCCTATTCTCCATCCTATCCTATCCTCTATCCTATCCTATCCTCTATCCTATCCTATCCTCTATCCTATCCTATTCTCTATCCTATCTTATCCTCTATCCTATCCTATCCTCTATCCTATCCTATCCTCTATCCTATCCTATCCTCTATCCTATCCTATCCTCTATCCTATCCTATCCTCTATCCTATCTTATCCACTATCCTATCCTATCCTCTATCCTATCCTATCCTCTATCCTATCCTATCCTATCCTATCCTCTATCCTATCCTATCCTCTATCCTATCCTATCCTATCCTATCCTCTATCCTATCCTATCCTCTATCCTATCCTATCCTATCCTCTATCCTATCCTCTATCCTATCCAATCCTATATCCTATTCTCCATACTATCCTATCCTCTATCCTATCCTATCCTCTATCATATCCTATCCTCTATCCTATCCAATCCTATATCCTATTCTCTATCCTATCCTATCCTCTATGATATCCTATCCTCTATTCTAACCTATTCTCTATCCTATCCTATCCTCTATCCTATCCTATCCTATCCTCTATCCTATCCTCTATCCTATCCTCTATCCTATCCTATCCTATCGTTTATCCTATCCTATCCTCTATCCTATCCTATCCTCTAACATATCCTATCCGCTATCCTATCCTATCCTCTATCCTATTCTATCCTCTATCCTATCCAATCCTATATCCTATTCTCTATCCTATCCTATCCGCTATTCTATCCTATCCTCTATCCTATCCTATCCTCTATCCTATCATATCCTCTATCCTATCCTATCCCCTATCCTATCCTATCCTCTATCCTATCCTATCCTCTATCCTATCCTATCCTCTATCCTATCCTATCCTCTATCCTATCCTATTCTCTATCCTATCCTATCCTCTATCCTATGCTATCCTCTATCGTATCCTATCCTTTATCCTATCCTATCCTCTATCCTATCCTATCCGCTATCCTATCCAATCCTATATCCTATTCTCTATCCTATCCTATCCTCTATGATATCCTATCCTCTATCCTATACTATCCTCTATCCTATCCTATCCTCTATCCTATCCTATCCTCTATCCTATCCTATCCTCTATCCTATCCTATCCTCTATCCTATCCTATCCTCTATCCTAACCTATCCACTATCCTATCCTATCCTCTATCCTATCCTATCCTCTATCCTATCCTATCCTATCCTATCCTCTATCCTATCCTATCCTATCCTCTATCCTATCCTCTATCCTATCCAATCCTATATCCTATTCTCCATCCTATCCTATCCTCTATCCTATCCTATCCTCTATCAGATCCTATCCTCTATCCTATCCTATCCTCTATCCTATCGTATCCTATCCTCTATCCTATCCTATCCTCTATCCTATCGTATCCTCTATCCTATCCTATCCTCTATCCTATCGTATCCTATCCTCTATCCTATCCTATCCTCTATCCTATCGTATCCTCTATCCTATCGTATCCTCTATCCTATCCTATCGTTTATCCTATCCTATCCTCTATCCTATCCTATTCTCTATCCTATCCTATCCTCTATCCTATCCTATCCTCTATCCTATCCTATCCTCTATCGTATATTATCCTCTATCCTATCCTATTCTCTATCCTATCCTATTCTCTATCCTATCCTATCCTCTATCCTATCCTATTCTCCATCCGATCCTATCCTCTATCCTATCTTATCCTCTATCCTATCCTATCCTCTATCCTATCCTATCCTCTATCCTATCCTATCCTATCCTATCCTATCCTCTATCCTATCCTATCCTCTATCCTATCCTATCCTATCCTATCCTATCCTCTATCCTATCCTATCCTCTATCCTATCCTATCCTCTATCGTATATTATCCTCTATCCTATCCTATTCTCTATCCTATCCTATTCTCTATCCTATCCTATCCTCTATCCTATCCTATTCTCCATCCGATCCTATCCTCTATCATATCCTATCCTCTATCCTATCCTATCGTTTATCCTATCCTATCCTCTATCCTATCCTATCCTCTAACATATCCTATCCGCTATCCTATCCTATCCTCTATCCTATTCTATCCTCTATCCTATCCAATCCTATATCCTATACTCTATCCTATCCTATCCTCTATTCTATCCTATCCTCTATCCTATCCTATCCTCTATCCTATCATATCCTCTATCCTATCCTATTCTCTATCCTATCCTATCCTCTATCCTATCCTATTCTCTATCCTATCCTATCCTCTATCCTATGCTATCCTCTATCCTATCCTATTCTCCATCCTATCCTATCCTCTATCCTATCCTATCCTCTATCCTATCCTATCCTCTATCCTATCCTATCCTCTATCCTATCCTATCCTATCCTCTATCCTATCCTATCCTCTATCATATCCTATCCTCTATCCTATCCTATCGTTTATCCTATCCTATCCTCTATCCTATCCTATCCTCTATCCTATCCTATCCTCTATCCTATCCTATCCTCTATCCTATCCAATCCTCCATCCTATCCTATCCTCTATCCTATCCTATCCTCTATCCTATCCTATCCTCTATCCTATCCTATCCTCTATCCTATTCTATCCTCTATCCTATCCAATCCTATATCCTATTCTCTATCCTATCCTATCCTCTATGATATCCTATCCTCTATCCTAACCTATTCTCTATCCTATCCTATCCTCTATCCTATCCTATCCTCTATCCTATCCTATCCTCTATCCTATCCTATCCTCTATCCTATCCTATCCTCTATCCTATCCTATCCTCTATCCTATCTTATCCACTATCCTATCCTATCCTCTATCCTATCCTATCCTCTATCCTATCCTATCCTATCCTATCCTCTATCCTATCCTATCCTCTATCCTATCCTATCCTATCCTATCCTCTATCCTATCCTATCCTCTATCCTATCCTATCCTATCCTCTATCCTATCCTCTATCCTATCCAATCCTATATCCTATTCTCCATCCTATCCTATCCTCTATCCTATCCTATCCTCTATCAGATCCTATCCTATCCTCTATCCTATCCTATTCTCTATCCTATCCTATCCTCTATCCTATCCTATCCTCTATCCTATCCTATCCTCTCTCCTATTCTATCCTCTATCCTATCCAATCCTATATCGTATCCTCTATCCTATCCTATCCTCTATCCTAGCCTATCCACTATCCTATCCTATCCTCTATCCTATCCTATCCTCTATCCTATCGTATCCTCTATCCTATCCTATCGTTTATCCTATCCTATCCTCTATCCTATCCTATCCTCTATCCTATCCTATCCCCTATCCTATCCTATCCTCTATCCTATCCTATCCTCTATCCTATCCTATCCTCTATCCTATCCTATCCTCTATCCTATCCTATCCTCTATCCTATCCTATCCTCTATCGTATATTATCCTCTATCCTATCCTATTCTCTATCCTATCCTATCCTCTATCCTATCCTATTCTCCATCCGATCCTATCCTCTATCCTATCTTATCCTCTATCCTATCCTATCCTCTATCCTATCCTATCCTCTATCCTATCCTATCCTCTCCTCTATCTTATCCTATCCTCTATCCTATCCTATCGTTTATCCTATCCTATCCTCTATCCTATCCTCTATCCTATCCAATCCTATATCCTATTCTCCATACTATCCTATCCTCTATCCTATCCTATCCTCTATCATATCCTATCCTCTATCCTATCCAATCCTATATCCTATTCTCTATCCTATCCTATCCTCTATGATATCCTATCCTCTATTCTAACCTATTCTCTATCCTATCCTATCCTCTATCCTATCCTATCCTTTCCTCTATCCTATCCTCTATCCTATCCTCTATCCTATCCTATCCTATCGTTTATCCTATCCTATCCTCTATCCTATCCTATCCTCTAACATATCCTATCCGCTATCCTATCCTATCCTCTATCCTATCCTATCCACTATCCTATCCTATCCTCTATCCTATCCTATCCTCTATCCTATCGTATCCTCTATCCTATGCTATCGTTTATCCTATCCAATCCTCTATCCTATCCTATTCTCTATCCTATCCTATCCTCTATCCTATCCTATCCTCTATCCTATCCTATCCTCTATCCTATCCTATCCTCTATCGTATATTATCCTCTATCCTATCCTATTCTCTATCCTATCCTATTCTCTATCCTATCCTATCCTCTATCCTATCCTATTCTCCATCCGATCCTATCCTCTATCCTATCTTATCCTCTATCCTATCCTATCCTCTATCCTATCCTATCCTCTATCCTATCCTATCCTATCCTCTATCTTATCCTATCCTCTATCATATCCTATCCTCTATCCTATCCTATCGTTTATCCTATCCTATCCTCAATCGTATCCTATTCTCTATCCTATCCTATTCTCTATCCTATCCTATCCTCTATCCTATCCTATTCTCCATCCGATCCTATCCTCTATCCTATCTTATCCTCTATCCTATCCTATCCTCTATCCTATCCTATCCTCTATCCTATCCTATCCTATCCTCTATCCTATCCTATCCTCTATCCTATCCTATCCTCTATCCTATCCTATCCGCTATCCTATCCAATCCTATATCCTATTCTCTATTCTATCCTATCCTCTATCCTATCCTATCCTCTATCCTATCCTATCCTCTATCCTATCCTATTCTCTATCCTATCCTATCCTCTATCCTATCCTATCCTCTATCCTATCCTATCCTCTCTCCTATTCTATCCTCTATCCTATCCAATCCTATATCGTATCCTCTATCCTATCCTATCCTCTATCCTATCCTATCCACTATCCTATCCTATCCTCTATCCTATCCTATCCTCTATCCTATCGTATCCTCTATCCTATCCTATCGTTTATCCTATCCAATCCTCTATCCTATCCTATTCTCTATCCTATCCTATCCTCTATCCTATCCTATCCTCTATCCTATCCTATCCTCTATCGTATATTATCCTCTATCCTATCCTATTCTCTATCCTATCCTATTCTCTATCCTATCCTATCCTCTATCCTATCCTATTCTCCATCCGATCCTATCCTCTATCCTATCTTATCCTCTATCCTATCCTATCCTCTATCCTATCCTATCCTCTATCCTATCCTATCCTATCCTCTATCTTATCCTATCCTCTATCATATCCTATCCTCTATCCTATCCTATCGTTTATCCTATCCTATCCTCTATCGTATCCTATTCTCTATCCTATCCTATTCTCTATCCTATCCTATCCTCTATCCTATCCTATTCTCCATCCGATCCTATCCTCTATCCTATCTTATCCTCTATCCTATCCTATCCTCTATCCTATCCTATCCTCTATCCTATCCTATCCTATCCTCTATCTTATCCTATCCTCTATCATATCCTATCCTCTATCCTATCCTATCGTTTATCCTATCCTATCCTCTATCCTATCCTATCCTCTATCCTATCCTATTCTCTATCCTATCCTATCCTCTATCCTATCCTATCCTCTATCCTATCCTATCCTCTATCCTATCCTATCCTCTATCCTATCCTATCCTCTATCCTATCCTATCCTCTATCCTATCCTATCCTCTATCCTATCCTATCCTCTATCATATCCTATCCTCTATCCTATCCAATCCTATATCCTATTCTCTATCCTATCCTATCCTCTATGATATCCTATCCTCTATCCTAACCTATTCTCTATCCTATCCTATCCTCTATCCTATCCTCTATCCTATCCTCTATCCTATCCTCTATCCTCTATCCTATCCTATCGTTTATCCTATCCTATCCTCTATCCTATCCTATCCTCTAACATATCCTATCCGCTATCCTATCCTATCCTCTATCCTATTCTATCCTCTATCCTATCCAATCCTATATCCTATTCTCTATCCTATCCTGTCCTCTATTCTATCCTATCCTCTATCCTATCCTATCCTCTATCCTATCATATCCTCTATCCTATCCTATCCCCTATCCTATCCTATCCTCTATCCTATCCTATCCTCTATCCTATCCTATTCTCTATCCTATCCTATCCTCTATCCTATGCTATCCTCTATCGTATCCTATCCTTTATCCTATCCTATCCTCTATCCTATCCTATCCGCTATCCTATCCAATCCTATATCCTATTCTCTATCCTATCCTATCCTCTATGATATCCTATCCTCTATCCTATACTATCCTCTATCCTATCCTATCCTCTATCCTATCCTATCCTCTATCCTATCCTATCCTCTATCCTATCCTATTCTCTATCCTATCCTATCCTCTATCCTATCCTATTCTCTATCCTATCCTATCCTCTATCCTATCCTATCCTGTATCCTATCCTATCCTCTATCCTATCCTATCCTCTATCCTATTCTATCCTCTATCCTATCCAATCCTATATCCTATTCTCTATCCTATCCTATCCTCTATGATATCCTATCCTCTATCCTAACCTATTCTCTATCCTATCCTATCCTCCATCCTATCCTATCCTATCCTCTATCCTATCCTATCGTCTATCCTATCATATCCTCTATCCTATCCTATCCTCTATCCTATCCTATCCTCTATCCTATTCTATCCTCTATCCTATCCAATCCTATATCCTATTCTCTATCCTATCCTATCCTCTATGATATCCTATCCTCTATCCTAACCTATTCTCTATCCTATCCTATCCTCTATCCTATCCTATCCTCTATCCTATCCTATCCTCTATCCTATCCTATTCTCTATCCTATCCTATCCTCTATCCTATGCTATCCTCTATCGTATCCTATCCTCTATCCTATCCTATCCTCTATCCTATCCTATCCTCTATCCTATCCAATCCTCTATCCTATCCTATCCTCTATCCTATCCTATCCTCTATCCTATCCTATCCTCTATCCTATCCTATCCTCTATCCTATTCTATCCTCTATCCTATCCAATCCTATATCCTATTCTCTATCCTATCCTATCCTCTATGATATCCTATCCTCTATCCTAACCTATTCTCTATCCTATCCTATCCTCTATCCTATCCTATCCTCTATCCTATCCTATCGTCTATCCTATCATATCCTCTATCCTATCCTATCCCCTATCCTATCCTATCCTCTATCCTATCCTATCCTCTATCCTATACTATCCGCTATCCTATCCAATCCTATATCCTATTCTCTATCCTATCCTATCCTCTATGATATCCTATCCTCTATCCTAACCTATTCTCGATCCTATCCTATCCTCTATCCTATCCTATCCTATCCTCTATCCTATCCTCTATCCTATCCAATCCTATATCCTATTCTCCATCCTATCCTATCCTCTACCCTATCCTATCCTCTATCAGATCCTATCCTCTATCCTATCCTATCCTCTATCCTATCATATCCTATCCTCTATCCTATCCTATCCTCTATCCTATCGTATCCTCTATCCTATCGTATCCTCTATCCTATCCTATCGTTTATCCTATCCTATGCTCTATCCTATCCTATTCTCTATCCTATCCTATCCTCTATCCTATGCTATCCTCTATCGTATCCTATCCTCTATCCTATCCTATCCTCTACCCTATCCTATCCTCTATCAGATCCTATCCTCTATCCTATCCTATCCTCTCTCCTATTCTATCCTCTATCCTATCCAATCCTATATCGTATCCTCTATCCTATCCTATCCTCTATCCTATCCTATCCTCTACCATATCCTATCCTCTATCCTATCCTATCGTTTATCCTATCCTATCCTCTATCCTATCCTATCCTCTATCCTATCCTATCCTCTATCCTATCCTATCCTCTATCCTATCCAATCCTCTATCCTATCCTATCCTCTATCCTATCCTATCCTCTATCCTATCCTATTCTCTATTCTATCCTATCCTCTATCCTATCCTATCCTCTATCCTATCCTATCCTCTATCCTATCCTATTCTCTATCCTATCCTATCCTCTATCCTATCCTATCCTCTATCCTATCCTATCCTCTCTCCTATTCTATCCTCTATCCTATCCAATCCTATATCGTATCCTCTATCCTATCCTATCCTCTATCCTATCCTATCCACTATCCTATCCTATCCTCTATCCTATCCTATCCTCTATCCTATCGTATCCTCTATCCTATCCTATCGTTTATCCTATCCAATCCTCTATCCTATCCTATTCTCTATCCTATCCTATCCTCTATCCTATCCTATCCTCTATCCTATCCTATCCTCTATCGTATATTATCCTCTATCCTATCCTATTCTCTATCCTATCCTATTCTCTATCCTATCCTATCCTCTATCCTATCCTATTCTCCATCCGATCCTATCCTCTATCCTATCTTATCCTCTATCCTATCCTATCCTCTATCCTATAATATCCTCTATCCTATCCTATCCTATCCTCTATCTTATCCTATCCTCTATCATATCCTATCCTCTATCCTATCCTATCGTTTATCCTATCCTATCCTCTATCGTATCCTATTCTCTATCCTATCCTATTCTCTATCCTATCCTATCCTCTATCCTATCCTATTCTCCATCCGATCCTATCCTCTATCCTATCTTATCCTCTATCCTATCCTATCCTCTATCCTATCCTATCCTCTATCCTATCCTATCCTATCCTCTATCTTATCCTATCCTCTATCATATCCTATCCTCTATCCTATCCTATCGTTTATCCTATCCTATCCTCTATCCTATCCTATCCTCTATCCTATCCTATTCTCTATCCTATCCTATCCTCTATCCTATCCTATCCTCTATCCTATCCTATCCTCTATCCTATCCTATCCTCTATCCTATCCTATCCTCTATCCTATCCTATCCTCTATCCTATCCTATCCTCTATCCTATCCTATCCTCTATCATATCCTATCCTCTATCCTATCCAATCCTATATCCTATTCTCTATCCTATCCTATCCTCTATGATATCCTATCCTCTATCCTAACCTATTCTCTATCCTATCCTATCCTCTATCCTATCCTCTATCCTATCCTCTATCCTATCCTCTATCCTCTATCCTATCCTATCGTTTATCCTATCCTATCCTCTATCCTATCCTATCCTCTAACATATCCTATCCGCTATCCTATCCTATCCTCTATCCTATTCTATCCTCTATCCTATCCAATCCTATATCCTATTCTCTATCCTATCCTGTCCTCTATTCTATCCTATCCTCTATCCTATCCTATCCTCTATCCTATCATATCCTCTATCCTATCCTATCCCCTATCCTATCCTATCCTCTATCCTATCCTATCCTCTATCCTATCCTATTCTCTATCCTATCCTATCCTCTATCCTATGCTATCCTCTATCGTATCCTATCCTTTATCCTATCCTATCCTCTATCCTATCCTATCCGCTATCCTATCCAATCCTATATCCTATTCTCTATCCTATCCTATCCTCTATGATATCCTATCCTCTATCCTATACTATCCTCTATCCTATCCTATCCTCTATCCTATCCTATCCTCTATCCTATCCTATCCTCTATCCTATCCTATTCTCTATCCTATCCTATCCTCTATCCTATCCTATTCTCTATCCTATCCTATCCTCTATCCTATCCTATCCTGTATCCTATCCTATCCTCTATCCTATCCTATCCTCTATCCTATTCTATCCTCTATCCTATCCAATCCTATATCCTATTCTCTATCCTATCCTATCCTCTATGATATCCTATCCTCTATCCTAACCTATTCTCTATCCTATCCTATCCTCCATCCTATCCTATCCTATCCTCTATCCTATCCTATCGTTTATCCTATCCAATCCTCTATCCTATCCTATTCTCTATCCTATCCTATCCTCTATCCTATCCTATCCTCTATCCTATCCTATCCTCTATCCTATCCTATCCTCTATCGTATATTATCCTCTATCCTATCCTATTCTCTATCCTATCCTATTCTCTATCCTATCCTATCCTCTATCCTATCCTATTCTCCATCCGATCCTATCCTCTATCCTATCTTATCCTCTATCCTATCCTATCCTCTATCCTATCCTATCCTCTATCCTATCCTATCCTATCCTCTATCTTATCCTATCCTCTATCATATCCTATCCTCTATCCTATCCTATCGTTTATCCTATCCTATCCTCAATCGTATCCTATTCTCTATCCTATCCTATTCTCTATCCTATCCTATCCTCTATCCTATCCTATTCTCCATCCGATCCTATCCTCTATCCTATCTTATCCTCTATCCTATCCTATCCTCTATCCTATCCTATCCTCTATCCTATCCTATCCTATCCTCTATCCTATCCTATCCTCTATCCTATCCTATCCTCTATCCTATCCTATCCTATCCTCTATCCTATCCTATCCTCTATCCTATCCTATCCTCTATCCTATCCTATCCGCTATCCTATCCAATCCTATATCCTATTCTCTATTCTATCCTATCCTCTATCCTATCCTATCCTCTATCCTATCCTATCCTCTATCCTATCCTATTCTCTATCCTATCCTATCCTCTATCCTATCCTATCCTCTATCCTATCCTATCCTCTCTCCTATTCTATCCTCTATCCTATCCAATCCTATATCGTATCCTCTATCCTATCCTATCCTCTATCCTATCCTATCCACTATCCTATCCTATCCTCTATCCTATCCTATCCTCTATCCTATCGTATCCTCTATCCTATCCTATCGTTTATCCTATCCAATCCTCTATCCTATCCTATTCTCTATCCTATCCTATCCTCTATCCTATCCTATCCTCTATCCTATCCTATCCTCTATCGTATATTATCCTCTATCCTATCCTATTCTCTATCCTATCCTATTCTCTATCCTATCCTATCCTCTATCCTATCCTATTCTCCATCCGATCCTATCCTCTATCCTATCTTATCCTCTATCCTATCCTATCCTCTATCCTATCCTATCCTCTATCCTATCCTATCCTATCCTCTATCTTATCCTATCCTCTATCATATCCTATCCTCTATCCTATCCTATCGTTTATCCTATCCTATCCTCTATCGTATCCTATTCTCTATCCTATCCTATTCTCTATCCTATCCTATCCTCTATCCTATCCTATTCTCCATCCGATCCTATCCTCTATCCTATCTTATCCTCTATCCTATCCTATCCTCTATCCTATCCTATCCTCTATCCTATCCTATCCTATCCTCTATCTTATCCTATCCTCTATCATATCCTATCCTCTATCCTATCCTATCGTTTATCCTATCCTATCCTCTATCCTATCCTATCCTCTATCCTATCCTATTCTCTATCCTATCCTATCCTCTATCCTATCCTATCCTCTATCCTATCCTATCCTCTATCCTATCCTATCCTCTATCCTATCCTATCCTCTATCCTATCCTATCCTCTATCCTATCCTATCCTCTATCCTATCCTATCCTCTATCATATCCTATCCTCTATCCTATCCAATCCTATATCCTATTCTCTATCCTATCCTATCCTCTATGATATCCTATCCTCTATCCTAACCTATTCTCTATCCTATCCTATCCTCTATCCTATCCTCTATCCTATCCTCTATCCTATCCTCTATCCTCTATCCTATCCTATCGTTTATCCTATCCTATCCTCTATCCTATCCTATCCTCTAACATATCCTATCCGCTATCCTATCCTATCCTCTATCCTATTCTATCCTCTATCCTATCCAATCCTATATCCTATTCTCTATCCTATCCTGTCCTCTATTCTATCCTATCCTCTATCCTATCCTATCCTCTATCCTATCATATCCTCTATCCTATCCTATCCCCTATCCTATCCTATCCTCTATCCTATCCTATCCTCTATCCTATCCTATTCTCTATCCTATCCTATCCTCTATCCTATGCTATCCTCTATCGTATCCTATCCTTTATCCTATCCTATCCTCTATCCTATCCTATCCGCTATCCTATCCAATCCTATATCCTATTCTCTATCCTATCCTATCCTCTATGATATCCTATCCTCTATCCTATACTATCCTCTATCCTATCCTATCCTCTATCCTATCCTATCCTCTATCCTATCCTATCCTCTATCCTATCCTATTCTCTATCCTATCCTATCCTCTATCCTATCCTATTCTCTATCCTATCCTATCCTCTATCCTATCCTATCCTGTATCCTATCCTATCCTCTATCCTATCCTATCCTCTATCCTATTCTATCCTCTATCCTATCCAATCCTATATCCTATTCTCTATCCTATCCTATCCTCTATGATATCCTATCCTCTATCCTAACCTATTCTCTATCCTATCCTATCCTCCATCCTATCCTATCCTATCCTCTATCCTATCCTATCGTCTATCCTATCATATCCTCTATCCTATCCTATCCCCTATCCTATCCTATCCTCTATCCTATCCTATCCTCTATCCTATCCTATCCTCTATCCTATCCTATTCTCTATCCTATCCTATCCTCTATCCTATGCTATCCTCTATCGTATCCTATCCTCTATCCTATCCTATCCTCTATCCTATCCTATCCTCTATCCTATCCAATCCTCTATCCTATCCTATCCTCTATCCTATCCTATCCTCTATCCTATCCTATCCTCTATCCTATCCTATCCTCTATCCTATTCTATCCTCTATCCTATCCAATCCTATATCCTATTCTCTATCCTATCCTATCCTCTATGATATCCTATCCTCTATCCTAACCTATTCTCTATCCTATCCTATCCTCTATCCTATCCTATCCTCTATCCTATCCTATCGTCTATCCTATCATATCCTCTATCCTATCCTATCCCCTATCCTATCCTATCCTCTATCCTATCCTATCCTCTATCCTATACTATCCGCTATCCTATCCAATCC
This sequence comes from Halictus rubicundus, assembly GCF_050948215.1. NCBI lineage: Eukaryota > Metazoa > Arthropoda > Insecta > Hymenoptera > Halictidae > Halictus > Halictus rubicundus. The sequence continues at coordinate 57,462 of NW_027488926.1, forward strand.
TATATCCTATTCTCTATCCTATCCTATCCTCTATGATATCCTATCCTCTATCCTAACCTATTCTCGATCCTATCCTATCCTCTATCCTATCCTATCCTATCCTCTATCCTATCCTCTATCCTATCCAATCCTATATCCTATTCTCCATCCTATCCTATCCTCTACCCTATCCTATCCTCTATCAGATCCTATCCTCTATCCTATCCTATCCTCTATCCTATCATATCCTATCCTCTATCCTATCCTATCCTCTATCCTATCGTATCCTCTATCCTATCGTATCCTCTATCCTATCCTATCGTTTATCCTATCCTATGCTCTATCCTATCCTATTCTCTATCCTATCCTATCCTCTATCCTATGCTATCCTCTATCGTATCCTATCCTCTATCCTATCCTATCCTCTACCCTATCCTATCCTCTATCAGATCCTATCCTCTATCCTATCCTATCCTCTCTCCTATTCTATCCTCTATCCTATCCAATCCTATATCGTATCCTCTATCCTATCCTATCCTCTATCCTATCCTATCCTCTACCATATCCTATCCTCTATCCTATCCTATCGTTTATCCTATCCTATCCTCTATCCTATCCTATCCTCTATCCTATCCTATCCTCTATCCTATCCTATCCTCTATCCTATCCAATCCTCTATCCTATCCTATCCTCTATCCTATCCTATCCTCTATCCTATCCTATTCTCTATTCTATCCTATCCTCTATCCTATCCTATCCTCTATCCTATCCTATCCTCTATCCTATCCTATTCTCTATCCTATCCTATCCTCTATCCTATCCTATCCTCTATCCTATCCTATCCTCTCTCCTATTCTATCCTCTATCCTATCCAATCCTATATCGTATCCTCTATCCTATCCTATCCTCTATCCTATCCTATCCACTATCCTATCCTATCCTCTATCCTATCCTATCCTCTATCCTATCGTATCCTCTATCCTATCCTATCGTTTATCCTATCCAATCCTCTATCCTATCCTATTCTCTATCCTATCCTATCCTCTATCCTATCCTATCCTCTATCCTATCCTATCCTCTATCGTATATTATCCTCTATCCTATCCTATTCTCTATCCTATCCTATTCTCTATCCTATCCTATCCTCTATCCTATCCTATTCTCCATCCGATCCTATCCTCTATCCTATCTTATCCTCTATCCTATCCTATCCTCTATCCTATAATATCCTCTATCCTATCCTATCCTATCCTCTATCTTATCCTATCCTCTAGCATATCCTATCCTCTATCCTATCCTATCGTTTATCCTATCCTATCCTCTATCGTATCCTATTCTCTATCCTATCCTATTCTCTATCCTATCCTATCCTCTATCCTATCCTATTCTCCATCCGATCCTATCCTCTATCCTATCTTATCCTCTATCCTATCCTATCCTCTATCCTATCCTATCCTCTATCCTATCCTATCCTATCCTCTATCTTATCCTATCCTCTATCATATCCTATCCTCTATCCTATCCTATCGTTTATCCTATCCTATCCTCTATCCTATCCTATCCTCTATCCTATCCTATTCTCTATCCTATCCTATCCTCTATCCTATCCTATCCTCTATCCTATCCTATCCTCTATCCTATCCTATCCTCTATCCTATCCTATCCTCTATCCTATCCTATCCTCTATCCTATCCTATCCTCTATCCTATCCTATCCTCTATCATATCCTATCCTCTATCCTATCCAATCCTATATCCTATTCTCTATCCTATCCTATCCTCTATGATATCCTATCCTCTATCCTAACCTATTCTCTATCCTATCCTATCCTCTATCCTATCCTCTATCCTATCCTCTATCCTATCCTCTATCCTCTATCCTATCCTATCGTTTATCCTATCCTATCCTCTATCCTATCCTATCCTCTAACATATCCTATCCGCTATCCTATCCTATCCTCTATCCTATTCTATCCTCTATCCTATCCAATCCTATATCCTATTCTCTATCCTATCCTGTCCTCTATTCTATCCTATCCTCTATCCTATCCTATCCTCTATCCTATCATATCCTCTATCCTATCCTATCCCCTATCCTATCCTATCCTCTATCCTATCCTATCCTCTATCCTATCCTATTCTCTATCCTATCCTATCCTCTATCCTATGCTATCCTCTATCGTATCCTATCCTTTATCCTATCCTATCCTCTATCCTATCCTATCCGCTATCCTATCCAATCCTATATCCTATTCTCTATCCTATCCTATCCTCTATGATATCCTATCCTCTATCCTATACTATTCTCTATCCTATCCTATCCTCTATCCTATCCTATTCTCTATCCTATCCTATCCTCTATCCTATCCTATCCTGTATCCTATCCTATCCTCTATCCTATCCTATCCTCTATCCTATTCTATCCTCTATCCTATCCAATCCTATATCCTATTCTCTATCCTATCCTATCCTCTATGATATCCTATCCTCTATCCTAACCTATTCTCTATCCTATCCTATCCTCCATCCTATCCTATCCTATCCTCTATCCTATCCTATCGTCTATCCTATCATATCCTCTATCCTATCCTATCCCCTATCCTATCCTATCCTCTATCCTATCCTATCCTCTATCCTATCCTATCCTCTATCCTATCCTATTCTCTATCCTATCCTATCCTCTATCCTATGCTATCCTCTATCGTATCCTATCCTCTATCCTATCCTATCCTCTATCCTATCCTATCCTCTATCCTATCCAATCCTCTATCCTATCCTATCCTCTATCCTATCCTATCCTCTATCCTATCCTATCCTCTATCCTATCCTATCCTCTATCCTATTCTATCCTCTATCCTATCCAATCCTATATCCTATTCTCTATCCTATCCTATCCTCTATGATATCCTATCCTCTATCCTAACCTATTCTCTATCCTATCCTATCCTCTATCCTATCCTATCCTCTATCCTATCCTATCGTCTATCCTATCATATCCTCTATCCTATCCTATCCCCTATCCTATCCTATCCTCTATCCTATCCTATCCTCTATCCTATACTATCCGCTATCCTATCCAATCCTATATCCTATTCTCTATCCTATCCTATCCTCTATGATATCCTATCCTCTATCCTAACCTATTCTCGATCCTATCCTATCCTCTATCCTATCCTATCCTATCCTCTATCCTATCCTCTATCCTATCCAATCCTATATCCTATTCTCCATCCTATCCTATCCTCTACCCTATCCTATCCTCTATCAGATCCTATCCTCTATCCTATCCTATCCTCTATCCTATCATATCCTATCCTCTATCCTATCCTATCCTCTATCCTATCGTATCCTCTATCCTATCGTATCCTCTATCCTATCCTATCGTTATCCTATCCTATGCTCTATCCTATCCTATTCTCTATCCTATCCTATCCTCTATCCTATGCTATCCTCTATCGTATCCTATCCTCTATCCTATCCTATCCTCTACCCTATCCTATCCTCTATCAGATCCTATCCTCTATCCTATCCTATCCTCTATCCTATCGTATCCTATCCTCTATCCTATCCTATCCTCTATCCTATCGTATCCTCTATCCTATCGTATCCTCTATCCTATCCTATCGTTTATCCTATCCTATGCTCTATCCTATCCTATTCTCTATCCTATCCTATCCTCTATCCTATCCTCTATTCTATCCAATCCTATATCCTATCCTCTATCATATCCTATCCTCTATCCTATCCTATCCTCTATCCTATCCTATCCTATCCTCTATCCTATCCTATCCTCTATCCTATCCTATCCTCTATCGTATCCTATCCTCTATCCTATCCTATCCTCTATCCTATCCTATCCTATCCGCTATCCTATCCAATCCTATATCCTATTCTCTATTCTATCCTATCCTATCCTCTATCCTATCGTATCCTCTATCCTATCCTATCCTATCCTATCCTCTATCCTATCCTATCCTCTATCCTATCCTATCCTCTATCCTATACTATCCGCTATCCTATCCAATCCTATATCCTATTCTCTATCCTATCCTATCCTCTATGATATCCTATCCTCTATCCTAACCTATTCTCGATCCTATCCTATCCTCTATCCTATCCTATCCTATCCTCTATCCTATCCTCTATCCTATCCAATCCTATATCCTATTCTCCATCCTATCCTATCCTCTACCCTATCCTATCCTCTATCAGATCCTATCCTCTATCCTATCCTATCCTCTATCCTATCGTATCCTATCCTCTATCCTATCCTATCCTCTATCCTATCGTATCCTCTATCCTATCGTATCCTCTATCCTATCCTATCGTTTATCCTATCCTATGCTCTATCCTATCCTATTCTCTATCCTATCCTATCCTCTATCCTATGCTATCCTCTATCGTATCCTATCCTCTATCCTATCCTATCCTCTATCCTATCCTATCCTCTATCCTATCCAATCCTCTATCCTATCCTATCCTCTATCCTATCCTATCCTCTATCCTATCCTATCCTCTATCCTATCCTATCCTCTATCCTATTCTATCCTCTATCCTATCCAATCCTATATCCTATTCTCTATCCTATCCTACCCTCTATGATATCCTATCCTCTATCCTAACCTATTCTCTATCCTATCCTATCCTCTATCCTATCCTATCCTCTATCCTATCCTATCCTCTATCCTATCCTATCCTCTATCCTATCCTATCCTCTATCCTATCCTATCCTCTATCCTATCCTATCCACTATCCTATCCTATCCTCTATCCTATCCTATCATCTATCCTATCCTATCCTATCCTATCCTATCCTCTATCCTATCCTATCCTCTATCCTATCCTATCCTCTATCCTATACTATCCGCTATCCTATCCAATCCTATATCCTATTCTCTATCCTATCCTATCCTCTATGATATCCTATCCTCTATCCTAACCTATTCTCGATCCTATCCTATCCTCTATCCTATCCTATCCTATCCTCTATCCTATCCTCTATCCTATCCTCTATCCTATCCAATCCTATATCCTATTCTCCATCCTATCCTATCCTCTACCCTATCCTATCCTCTATCAGATCCTATCCTCTATCCTATCCTATCCTCTATCCTATCGTATCCTATCCTCTATCCTATCCTATCCTCTATCCTATCGTATCCTCTATCCTATCGTATCCTCTATCCTATCCTATCGTTTACCCTATCCTATGCTCTATCCTATCCTATTCTCTATCCTATCCTATCCTCTATCCTATCCTCTATTCTATCCAATCCTATATCCTATCCTCTATCATATCCTATCCTCTATCCTATCCTATCCTCTATCCTATCCTATCCTATCCTCTATCCTATCCTATCCTCTATCCTATCCTATCCTCTATCGTATCCTATCCTCTATCCTATCCTATCCTCTATCCTATCCTATCCTATCCGCTATCCTATCCAATCCTATATCCTATTCTCTATTCTATCCTATCCTCTATCCTATCCTATCCTCTATCCTATCCTATCCTCTATCCTATCCTATTCTCTATCCTATCCTATCCTCTATCCTATCCTATCCTCTATCCTATCCTATCCTCTCTCCTATTCTATCCTCTATCCTATCCAATCCTATATCGTATCCTCTATCCTATCCTATCCTCTATCCTATCCTATCCACTATCCTATCCTATCCTCTATCCTATCCTATCCTCTATCCTATCCTACCGTTTATCCTATCCTATCCTCTATCCTATCCTATTCTCTATCCTATCCTATCCTCTATCCTATCCTATCCTCTATCGTATATTATCCTCTATCCTATCCTATTCTCTATCCTATTCTATCCTCTATCCTATCCTATTCTCCATCCGATCCTATTCTCTATCCTATCCTATCCTCTATCCTATCCTATTCTCCATCCGATCCTATCCTCTATCCTATCTTATCCTCTATCCTATCCTATCCTCTATCCTATCCTATCCTCTATCCTATCCTATCCTCTATCCTATCCTATCCTATCCTCTATCTTATCCTATCCTCTATCCTATCCTATCCTCTATCATATCCTATCCTCTATCCTATCCAATCCTATATCCTATTCTCTATCCTATCCTATCCTCTATGATATCCTATCCTCTATCCTAACCTATTCTCTATCCTATCCTATCCTCTATCCTATCCAATCCTATCCTCTATCATATCCTCTATCCTATCCTATCCCCTATCCTATCCTATCCTCTATCCTATCCTATCCTCTATCCTATCCTATTCTCTATCCTATCCTATCCTCTATCCTATCCTATCCTCTATCCTATCCTATTCTCCATCCTATCCTATCCTCTATCCTATCCTATCCTCTATCCTATCCTATCCTCTATCCTATCCTATTCTCTATCCTATCTTATCCTCTATCCTATCCTATTCTCTATCCTATCCTATCCTCTATCCTATGCTATCCTCTATCGTATCCTATCCTCTATCCTATCCTATCCTCTACCCTATCCTATCCTCTATCAGATCCTATCCTCTATCCTATCCTATCCTCTATCCTATCGTATCCTATCCTCTATCCTATCCTATCCTCTATCCTATCGTATCCTCTATCCTATCGTATCCTCTATCCTATCCTATCGTTTATCCTATCCTATGCTCTATCCTATCCTATTCTCTATCCTATCCTATCCTCTATCCTATCCTCTATTCTATCCAATCCTATATCCTATCCTCTATCATATCCTATCCTCTATCCTATCCTATCCTCTATCCTATCCTATCCTATCCTCTATCCTATCCTATCCTCTATCCTATCCTATCCTCTATCGTATCCTATCCTCTATCCTATCCTATCCTCTATCCTATCCTATCCTATCCGCTATCCTATCCAATCCTATATCCTATTCTCTATTCTATCCTATCCTATCCTCTATCCTATCGTATCCTCTATCCTATCCTATCCTATCCTATCCTCTATCCTATCCTATCCTCTATCCTATCCTATCCTCTATCCTATACTATCCGCTATCCTATCCAATCCTATATCCTATTCTCTATCCTATCCTATCCTCTATGATATCCTATCCTCTATCCTAACCTATTCTCGATCCTATCCTATCCTCTATCCTATCCTATCCTATCCTCTATCCTATCCTCTATCCTATCCAATCCTATATCCTATTCTCCATCCTATCCTATCCTCTACCCTATCCTATCCTCTATCAGATCCTATCCTCTATCCTATCCTATCCTCTATCCTATCGTATCCTATCCTCTATCCTATCCTATCCTCTATCCTATCGTATCCTCTATCCTATCGTATCCTCTATCCTATCCTATCGTTTATCCTATCCTATGCTCTATCCTATCCTATTCTCTATCCTATCCTATCCTCTATCCTATGCTATCCTCTATCGTATCCTATCCTCTATCCTATCCTATCCTCTATCCTATCCTATCCTCTATCCTATCCAATCCTATATCCTATTCTCTATCCTATCCTATCCTCTATGATATCCTATCCTCTATCCTAACCTATTCTCGATCCTATCCTATCCTCTATCCTATCCTATCCTATCCTCTATCCTATCCTCTATCCTATCCTCTATCCTATCCAATCCTATATCCTATTCTCCATCCTATCCTATCCTCTACCCTATCCTATCCTCTATCAGATCCTATCCTCTATCCTATCCTATCCTCTATCCTATCGTATCCTATCCTCTATCCTATCCTATCCTCTATCCTATCGTATCCTCTATCCTATCGTATCCTCTATCCTATCCTATCGTTTACCCTATCCTATGCTCTATCCTATCCTATTCTCTATCCTATCCTATCCTCTATCCTATCCTCTATTCTATCCAATCCTATATCCTATCCTCTATCATATCCTATCCTCTATCCTATCCTATCCTCTATCCTATCCTATCCTATCCTCTATCCTATCCTATCCTCTATCCTATCCTATCCTCTATCGTATCCTATCCTCTTTCCTATCCTATCCTCTATCCTATCCTATCCTATCCGCTATCCTATCCAATCCTATATCCTATTCTCTATTCTATCCTATCCTCTATCCTATCCTATCCTCTATCCTATCCTATCCTCTATCCTATCCTATTCTCTATCCTATCCTATCCTCTATCCTATCCTATCCTCTATCCTATCCTATCCTATCCTCTCTCCTATTCTATCCTCTATCCTATCCAATCCTATATCGTATCCTCTATCCTATCCTATCCTCTATCCTATCCTATCCACTATCCTATCCTATCCTCTATCCTATCCTATCCTCTATCCTATCCTACCGTTTATCCTATCCTATCCTCTATCCTATCCTATTCTCTATCCTATCCTATCCTCTATCCTATCCTATCCTCTATCGTATATTATCCTCTATCCTATCCTATTCTCTATCCTATTCTATCCTCTATCCTATCCTATTCTCCATCCGATCCTATTCTCTATCCTATCCTATCCTCTATCCTATCCTATTCTCCATCCGATCCTATCCTCTATCCTATCTTATCCTCTATCCTATCCTATCCTCTATCCTATCCTATCCTCTATCCTATCCTATCCTATCCTCTATCTTATCCTATCCTCTATCCTATCCTATCCTCTATCATATCCTATCCTCTATCCTATCCAATCCTATATCCTATTCTCTATCCTATCCTATCCTCTATGATATCCTATCCTCTATCCTAACCTATTCTCTATCCTATCCTATCCTCTATCCTATCCAATCCTATCCTCTATCATATCCTCTATCCTATCCTATCCCCTATCCTATCCTATCCTCTATCCTATCCTATCCTCTATCCTATCCTATTCTCTATCCTATCCTATCCTCTATCCTATCCTATCCTCTATCCTATCCTATTCTCCATCCTATCCTATCCTCTATCCTATCCTATCCTCTATCCTATCCTATCCTCTATCCTATCCTATTCTCTATCCTATCTTATCCTCTATCCTATCCTATCCTCTATCCTATCCTATCCTCTATCCTATCCTATCCTCTATCCTATCCTATCCTCTATCCTATCCTATCCTCTATCCTATCTTATCCACTATCCTATCCTATCCTCTATCCTATCCTATCCTCTATCCTATCCTATCCTATCCTATCCTCTATCCTATCCTATCCTCTATCCTATCCTATCCTATCCTATCCTCTATCCTATCCTATCCTCTATCCTATCCTATCCTATCCTCTATCCTATCCTCTATCCTATCCAATCCTATATCCTATTCTCCATACTATCCTATCCTCTATCCTATCCTATCCTCTATCAGATCCTATCCTCTATCCTATCCTATCCTCTATCCTATCCTATCCTCTATCCTATCCTATTCTCTATCCTATCCTATCTTTCTATCCTATCCTATCCTCTATCCTATCCTATCCTCTATCCTATCCTATCCTCTATCGTATCCTATCCTCTTTCCTATCCTATCCTCTATCCTATCCTATCCTATCCGCTATCCTATCCAATCCTATATCCTATTCTCTATTCTATCCTATCCTCTATCCTATCCTATCCTCTATCCTATCCTATCCTCTATCCTATCCTATTCTCTATCCTATCCTATCCTCTATCCTATCCTATCCTCTATCCTATCCTATCCTCTCTCCTATTCTATCCTCTATCCTATCCAATCCTATATCGTATCCTCTATCCTATCCTATCCTCTATCCTATCCTATCCACTATCCTATCCTATCCTCTATCCTATCCTATCCTCTATCCTATCCTACCGTTTATCCTATCCTATCCTCTATCCTATCCTATTCTCTATCCTATCCTATCCTCTATCCTATCCTATCCTCTATCGTATATTATCCTCTATCCTATCCTATTCTCTATCCTATTCTATCCTCTATCCTATCCTATTCTCCATCCGATCCTATTCTCTATCCTATCCTATCCTCTATCCTATCCTATTCTCCATCCGATCCTATCCTCTATCCTATCTTATCCTCTATCCTATCCTATCCTCTATCCTATCCTATCCTCTATCCTATCCTATCCTATCCTCTATCTTATCCTATCCTCTATCCTATCCTATCCTCTATCATATCCTATCCTCTATCCTATCCAATCCTATATCCTATTCTCTATCCTATCCTATCCTCTATGATATCCTATCCTCTATCCTAACCTATTCTCTATCCTATCCTATCCTCTATCCTATCCAATCCTATCCTCTATCATATCCTCTATCCTATCCTATCCCCTATCCTATCCTATCCACTATCCTATCCTATCCTCTATCCTATCCTATTCTCTATCCTATCCTATCCTCTATCCTATCCTATCCTCTATCCTATCCTATTCTCCATCCTATCCTATCCTCTATCCTATCCTATCCTCTATCCTATCCTATCCTCTATCCTATCCTATTCTCTATCCTATCTTATCCTCTATCCTATCCTATCCTCTATCCTATCCTATCCTCTATCCTATCCTATCCTCTATCCTATCCTATCCTCTATCCTATCCTATCCTCTATCCTATCTTATCCACTATCCTATCCTATCCTCTATCCTATCCTATCCTCTATCCTATCCTATCCTATCCTATCCTCTATCCTATCCTATCCTCTATCCTATCCTATCCTATCCTATCCTCTATCCTATCCTATCCTCTATCCTATCCTATCCTATCCTCTATCCTATCCTCTATCCTATCCAATCCTATATCCTATTCTCCATACTATCCTATCCTCTATCCTATCCTATCCTCTATCAGATCCTATCCTCTATCCTATCCTATCCTCTATCCTATCCTATCCTCTATCCTATCCTATTCTCTATCCTATCCTATCTTTCTATCCTATCCTATCCTCTATCCTATCCTATCCTCTCTCCTATTCTATCCTCTATCCTATCCAATCCTATATCGTATCCTCTATCCTATCCTATCCTCTATCCTATCCTATCCACTATCCTATCCTATCCTCTATCCTATCCTATCCTCTATCCTATCGTATCCTCTATCCTATCCTATCGTTTATCCTATCCTATCCTCTATCCTATCCTATTCTCTATCCTATCCTATCCTCTATCCTATCCTATCCTCAATCCTATCCTATCCTCTATCGTATATTATCCTCTATCCTATCCTATTCTCTATCCTATCCTATTCTCTATCCTATCCTACCCTCTATCCTATCCTATTCTCCATCCGATCCTATCCTCTATCCTATCTTATCCTCTATCCTATCCTATCCTCTATCCTATCCTATCCTCTATCCTATCCTATCCTATCCTCTATCTTATCGTATCCTCTATCATATCCTATAGTCTATCCTATCCTATCGTTGATCCTATCCTATCCTCTATCCTATCCTATCCTCTATCCTATCGTATCCTCTATCATATCCTATCCTCTATCCTATCCAATCCTATATCCTATTCTCTATCCTATCCTATCCTCTATGATATCCTATCCTCTATTCTAACCTATTCTCTATCCTATCCTATCCTCTATCCTATCCTATCCTATCCTCTATCCTATCCTCTATCCTATCCTATCCTATCGTTTATCCTATCCTATCCTCTATCCTATCCTATCCTCTAACATATCCTATCCGCTATCCTATCCTATCCTCTATCCTATTCTATCCTCTATCCTATCCAATCCTATATCCTATTCTCTATCCTATCCTATCCGCTATTCTATCCTATCCTCTATCCTATCCTATCCTCTATCCTATCATATCCTCTATCCTATCCTATCCCCTATCCTATGCTATCCTCTATCCTATCCTATCCTCTATCCTATCCTATCCTCTATCCTATCCTATCCTCTATCCTATCCTATTCTCTATCCTATCCTATCCTCTATCCTATGCTATCCTCTATCGTATCCTATCCTTTATCCTATCCTATCCTCTATCCTATCCTATCCGCTATCCTATCCAATCCTATATCCTATTCTCTATCCTATCCTATCCTCTATGATATCCTATCCTCTATCCTATACTATCCTCTATCCTATCCTATCCTCTATCCTATCCTATCCTCTATCCTATCCTATCCTCTATCCTATCCTATTCTCCATCCTATCCTATCCTCTATCCTATCCTATCCTCTATCCTATCCTATCCTCTATCCTATCCTGTCCTCTATCCTATCCTATCCTATCCTCTATCCTATCCTATCCTCTATCATATCCTATCCTCTATCCTATCCTATCGTTTATCCTATCCTATCCTCTATCCTATCCTATCCTCTATCCTATCCTATCCTCTATCCTATCCTATCGTTTATCCTATCCTATCCTCTATCCTATCCTATCGTTTATCCTATCCTATCCTCTATCCTATCCTATCCTCTATCCTATCCAATCCTCTATCCTATCCTATCCTCTATCCTATCCTATCCTCTATCCTATCCTATCCTCTATCCTATTCTATCCTCTATCCTATCCAATCCTATATCCTATTCTCTATCCTATCCTATCCTCTATGATATCCTATCCTCTATCCTAACCTATTCTCTATCCTATCCTATCCTCCATCCTATCCTATCATATCCTCTATCCTATCCTATCCCCTATCCTATCCTATCCTCTATCCTATCCTATCCTCTATCCTATCCTATCCTCTATCCTATCCTATCCTCTATCCTATCCTATCCTCTATCCTATCCTATCCTCTATCCTATCCTATCCACTATCCTATCCTATCCTCTATCCTATCCTATCCTCTATCCTATCCTATCCTATCCTATCCTCTATCCTATCCTATCCTCTATCCTATCCTATCCTATCCTCTATCCTATCCTCTATCCTATCCAATCCTATATCCTATTCTCCATCCTATCCTATCCTCTATCCTATCCTATCCTCTATCAGATCCTATCCTCTATCCTATCCTATCCTCTATCCTATCGTATCCTATCCTCTATCCTATCCTATCCTCTATCCTATCGTATCCTCTATCCTATCGTATCCTCTATCCTATCCTATCGTTTATCCTATCCTATCCTCTATCCTATCCTATTCTCTATCCTATCCTATCCTCTATCCTATCCTATCCTCTATCCTATCCTATCCTCTATCGTATATTATCCTCTATCCTATCCTATTCTCTATCCTATCCTATTCTCTATCCTATCCTATCCTCTATCCTATCCTATTCTCCATCCGATCCTATCCTCTATCCTATCTTATCCTCTATCCTATCCTATCCTATCCTCTATCCTATCCTATCCTATCCTATCCTATCCTCTATCCTATCCTATCCTCTATCCTATCCTATCCTCTATCGTATATTATCCTCTATCCTATCCTATTCTCTATCCTATCCTATTCTCTATCCTATCCTATCCTCTATCCTATCCTATTCTCCATCCGATCCTATCCTCTATCATATCCTATCCTCTATCCTATCCTATCGTTTATCCTATCCTATCCTCTATCCTATCCTATCCTCTAACATATCCTATCCGCTATCCTATCCTATCCTCTATCCTATTCTATCCTCTATCCTATCCAATCCTATATCCTATACTCTATCCTATCCTATCCTCTATTCTATCCTATCCTCTATCCTATCCTATCCTCTATCCTATCATATCCTCTATCCTATCCTATTCTCTATCCTATCCTATCCTCTATCCTATCCTATTCTCTATCCTATCCTATCCTCTATCCTATGCTATCCTCTATCCTATCCTATTCTCCATCCTATCCTATCCTCTATCCTATCCTATCCTCTATCCTATCCTATCCTCTATCCTATCCTATCCTCTATCCTATCCTATCCTATCCTCTATCCTATCCTATCCTCTATCATATCCTATCCTCTATCCTATCCTATCGTTTATCCTATCCTATCCTCTATCCTATCCTATCCTCTATCCTATCCTATCCTCTATCCTATCCTATCCTCTATCCTATCCAATCCTCTATCCTATCCTATCCTCTATCCTATCCTATCCTCTATCCTATCCTATCCTCTATCCTATTCTATCCTCTATCCTATCCAATCCTATATCCTATTCTCTATCCTATCCTATCCTCTATGATATCCTATCCTCTATCCTAACCTATTCTCTATCCTATCCTATCCTCCATCCTATCCTATCATATCCTCTATCCTATCCTATCCCCTATCCTATCCTATCCTCTATCCTATCCTATCCTCTATGATATCCTATCCTCTATCCTAACCTATTCTCTATCCTATCCTATTCTCTATCCTATCTTATCCTCTATCCTATCCTATCCTCTATCCTATCCTATCCTCTATCCTATCCAATCCTCCATCCTATCCTATCCTCTATCCTATCCTATCCTCTATCCTATCCTATCCTCTATCCTATCCTATCCTCTATCCTATTCTATCCTCTATCCTATCCAATCCTATATCCTATTCTCTATCCTATCCTATCCTCTATGATATCCTATCCTCTATCCTAACCTATTCTCTATCCTATCCTATCCTCTATCCTATCCTATCCTCTATCCTATCCTATCCTCTATCCTATCCTATCCTCTATCCTATCCTATCCTCTATCCTATCATATCCTCTATCCTATCTTATCCACTATCCTATCCTATCCTCTATCCTATCCTATCCTCTATCCTATCCTATCCTATCCTATCCTCTATCCTATCCTATCCTCTATCCTATCCTATCCTATCCTATCCTCTATCCTATCCTATCCTCTATCCTATCCTATCCTATCCTCTATCCTATCCTCTATCCTATCCAATCCTATATCCTATTCTCCATCCTATCCTATCCTCTATCCTATCCTATCCTCTATCAGATCCTATCCTATCCTCTATCCTATCCTATTCTCTATCCTATCCTATCCTCTATCCTATCCTATCCTCTATCCTATCCTATCCTCTCTCCTATTCTATCCTCTATCCTATCCAATCCTATATCGTATCCTCTATCCTATCCTATCCTCTATCCTATCTTATCCTCTATCCTATCCTATCCTCTATCCTATCCTATCCTCTATCCTATCCTATCCCCTATCGTATCCTATCCTTTATCCTATCCTATCCTCTATCCTATCCTATCCGCTATCCTATCCAATCCTATATCCTATTCTCTATCCTATCCTATCCTCTATGATATCCTATCCTCTATCCTATACTATCCTCTATCCTATCCTATCCTCTATCCTATCCTATCCTCTATCCTATCCCATCCTCTATCCTATCCTATTCTCTATCCTATCCTATCCTCTATCCTATCCTATTCTCTATCCTATCCTATCCTCTATCCTATCCTATCCTCTATCCTATCCTATTCTCCATCCTATCCTATCCTCTATCCTATCCTATCCTCTATCCTATCCTATCCTCTATCCTATCCTATCCTCTATCCTATCCTATCCTATCCTCTATCCTATCCTATCCTCTATCATATCCTATCCTCTATCCTATCCTATCGTTTATCCTATCCTATCCTCTATCCTATCCTATCCTCTATCCTATCCTATCCTCTATCCTATCGTATCCTCTATCCTATCCTATCGTTTATCCTATCCTATGCTCTATTCTATCCTATTCTCTATCCTATCCTATCCTCTATCCTATCCTCTATTCTATCCAATCCTATATCCTATCCTCTATCATATCCTATCCTCTATCCTATCCAATCCTATATCCTATCCTCTATCATATCCTATCCTCTATCCTATCCTATCCTCTATCCTATCCTATCCTATCCTCTATCCTATCCTATCCTCTATCCTATCCTATCCTCTATCGTATCCTATCCTCTATCCTATCCTATCCTCTATCCTATCCTATCCTCTATCCTATCCTATCCGCTATCCTATCCAATCCTATATCCTATTCTCTATTCTATCCTATCCTCTATCCTATCCTATCCTCTATCCTATCCTATCCTCTATCCTATCCTATTCTCTATCCTATCCTATCCTCTATCCTATCCTATCCTCTATCCTATCCTATCCTCTCTCCTATTCTATCCTCTATCCTATCCAATCCTATATCGTATCCTCTATCCTATCCTATCCTCTATCCTATCCTATCCACTATCCTATCCTATCCTCTATCCTATCCTATCCTCTATCCTATCGTATCCTCTATCCTATCCTATCGTTTATCCTATCCAATCCTCTATCCTATCCTATTCTCTATCCTATCCTATCCTCTATCCTATCCTATCCTCTATCCTATCCTATCCTCTATCGTATATTATCCTCTATCCTATCCTATTCTCTATCCTATCCTATTCTCTATCCTATCCTATCCTCTATCCTATCCTATTCTCCATCCGATCCTATCCTCTATCCTATCTTATCCTCTATCCTATCCTATCCTCTATCCTATCCTATCCTCTATCCTATCCTATCCTATCCTCTATCTTATCCTATCCTCTATCATATCCTATCCTCTATCCTATCCTATCGTTTATCCTATCCTATCCTCTATCGTATCCTATTCTCTATCCTATCCTATTCTCTATCCTATCCTATCCTCTATCCTATCCTATTCTCCATCCGATCCTATCCTCTATCCTATCTTATCCTCTATCCTATCCTATCCTCTATCCTATCCTATCCTCTATCCTATCCTATCCTATCCTCTATCCTATCCTATCCTCTATCCTATCCTATCCTCTATCCTATCCTATCCGCTATCCTATCCAATCCTATATCCTATTCTCTATTCTATCCTATCCTCTATCCTATCCTATCCTCTATCCTATCCTATCCTCTATCCTATTATATTCTCTATCGTATCCTATCCTCTATCCTATCCTATCCTCTATCCTATCCTATCCTCTCTCCTATTCTATCCTCTATCCTATCCAATCCTATATCGTATCCTCTATCCTATCCTATCCTCTATCCTATCCTATCCACTATCCTATCCTATCCTCTATCCTATCCTATCCTCTATCCTATCGTATCCTCTATCCTATCCTATCGTTTATCCTATCCAATCCTCTATCCTATCCTATTCTCTATCCTATCCTATCCTCTATCCTATCCTATCCTCTATCCTATCCTATCCTCTATCGTATATTATCCTCTATCCTATCCTATTCTCTATCCTATCCTATTCTCTATCCTATCCTATCCTCTATCCTATCCTATTCTCCATCCGATCCTATCCTCTATCCTATCTTATCCTCTATCCTATCCTATCCTCTATCCTATCCTATCCTCTATCCTATCCTATCCTATCCTCTATCTTATCCTATCCTCTATCATATCCTATCCTCTATCCTATCCTATCGTTTATCCTATCCTATCCTCTATCGTATCCTATTCTCTATCCTATCCTATTCTCTATCCTATCCTATCCTCTATCCTATCCTATTCTCCATCCGATCCTATCCTCTATCCTATCTTATCCTCTATCCTATCCTATCCTCTATCCTATCCTATCCTCTATCCTATCCTATCCTATCCTCTATCTTATCCTATCCTCTATCATATCCTATCCTCTATCCTATCCTATCGTTTATCCTATCCTATCCTCTATCCTATCCTATCCTCTATCCTATCCTATTCTCTATCCTATCCTATCCTCTATCGTATCCTATCCTCTATCCTATCCTATCCTCTATCCTATCCTATCCTCTATCCTATCCTATCCTCTATCCTATCCTATCCTCTATCCTATCCTATCCTCTATCCTATCCTATCCTCTATCATATCCTATCCTCTATCCTATCCAATCCTATATCCTATTCTCTATCCTATCCTATCCTCTATGATATCCTATCCTCTATCCTAACCTATTCTCTATCCTATCCTATCCTCTATCCTATCCTCTATCCTATCCTCTATCCTATCCTCTATCCTATCCTCTATCCTCTATCCTATCCTATCGTTTATCCTATCCTATCCTCTATCCTATCCTATCCTCTAACATATCCTATCCGCTATCCTATCCTATCCTCTATCCTATTCTATCCTCTATCCTATCCAATCCTATATCCTATTCTCTATCCTATCCTGTCCTCTATTCTATCCTATCCTCTATCCTATCCTATCCTCTATCCTATCATATCCTCTATCCTATCCTATCCCCTATCCTATCCTATCCTCTATCCTATCCTATCCTCTATCCTATCCTATCCTGTATCCTATCCTATCCTCTATCCTATCCTATCCTCTATCCTATTCTATCCTCTATCCTATCCAATCCTATATCCTATTCTCTATCCTATCCTATCCTCTATGATATCCTATCCTCTATCCTAACCTATTCTCTATCCTATCCTATCCTCCATCCTATCCTATCCTATCCTCTATCCTATCCTATCGTCTATCCTATCATATCCTCTATCCTATCCTATCCCCTATCCTATCCTATCCTCTATCCTATCCTATCCTCTATCCTATCCTATCCTCTATCCTATCCTATTCTCTATCCTATCCTATCCTCTATCCTATGCTATCCTCTATCGTATCCTATCCTCTATCCTATCCTATCCTCTATCCTATCCTATCCTCTATCCTATCCAATCCTCTATCCTATCCTATCCTCTATCCTATCCTATCCTCTATCCTATCCTATCCTCTATCCTATCCTATCCTCTATCCTATTCTATCCTCTATCCTATCCAATCCTATATCCTATTCTCTATCCTATCCTATCCTCTATGATATCCTATCCTCTATCCTAACCTATTCTCTATCCTATCCTATCCTCTATCCTATCCTATCCTCTATCCTATCCTATCCTCTATCCTATCCTATCCTCTATCCTATCCTATCCTCTATCCTATCCTATCCTCTATCCTATCCTATCCACTATCCTATCCTATCCTCTATCCTATCCTATCCTCTATCCTATCCTATCCTATCCTATCCTCTATCCTATCCTATCCTATCCTATCCTCTATCCTATCCTATCCTCTATCCTATCCTATCCTCTATCCTATACTATCCGCTATCCTATCCAATCCTATATCCTATTCTCTATCCTATCCTATCCTCTATGATATCCTATCCTCTATCCTAACCTATTCTCGATCCTATCCTATCCTCTATCCTATCCTATCCTATCCTCTATCCTATCCTCTATCCTATCCTCTATCCTATCCAATCCTATATCCTATTCTCCATCCTATCCTATCCTCTACCCTATCCTATCCTCTATCAGATCCTATCCTCTATCCTATCCTATCCTCTATCCTATCATATCCTATCCTCTATCCTATCCTATCCTCTATCCTATCGTATCCTCTATCCTATCGTATCCTCTATCCTATCCTATCGTTTATCCTATCCTATGCTCTATCCTATCCTATTCTCTATCCTATCCTATCCTCTATCCTATGCTATCCTCTATCGTATCCTATCCTCTATCCTATCCTATCCTCTACCCTATCCTATCCTCTATCAGATCCTATCCTCTATCCTATCCTATCCTCTATCCTATCGTATCCTATCCTCTATCCTATCCTATCCTCTATCCTATCGTATCCTCTATCCTATCGTATCCTCTATCCTATCCTATCGTTTATCCTATCCTATGCTCTATCCTATCCTATTCTCTATCCTATCCTATCCTCTATCCTATCCTCTATTCTATCCAATCCTATATCCTATCCTCTATCATATCCTATCCTCTATCCTATCCTATCCTCTATCCTATCCTATCCTATCCTCTATCCTATCCTATCCTCTATCCTATCCTATCCTCTATCGTATCCTATCCTCTATCCTATCCTATCCTCTATCCTATCCTATCCTATCCGCTATCCTATCCAATCCTATATCCTATTCTCTATTCTATCCTATCCTATCCTCTATCCTATCGTATCCTCTATCCTATCCTATCCTATCCTATCCTCTATCCTATCCTATCCTCTATCCTATCCTATCCTCTATCCTATACTATCCGCTATCCTATCCAATCCTATATCCTATTCTCTATCCTATCCTATCCTCTATGATATCCTATCCTCTATCCTAACCTATTCTCGATCCTATCCTATCCTCTATCCTATCCTATCCTATCCTCTATCCTATCCTCTATCCTATCCAATCCTATATCCTATTCTCCATCCTATCCTATCCTCTACCCTATCCTATCCTCTATCAGATCCTATCCTCTATCCTATCCTATCCTCTATCCTATCGTATCCTATCCTCTATCCTATCCTATCCTCTATCCTATCGTATCCTCTATCCTATCGTATCCTCTATCCTATCCTATCGTTTATCCTATCCTATGCTCTATCCTATCCTATTCTCTATCCTATCCTATCCTCTATCCTATGCTATCCTCTATCGTATCCTATCCTCTATCCTATCCTATCCTCTATCCTATCCTATCCTCTATCCTATCCAATCCTCTATCCTATCCTATCCTCTATCCTATCCTATCCTCTATCCTATCCTATCCTCTATCCTATCCTATCCTCTATCCTATTCTATCCTCTATCCTATCCAATCCTATATCCTATTCTCTATCCTATCCTACCCTCTATGATATCCTATCCTCTATCCTAACCTATTCTCTATCCTATCCTATCCTCTATCCTATCCTATCCTCTATCCTATCCTATCCTCTATCCTATCCTATCCTCTATCCTATCCTATCCTCTATCCTATCCTATCCTCTATCCTATCCTATCCACTATCCTATCCTATCCTCTATCCTATCCTATCATCTATCCTATCCTATCCTATCCTATCCTATCCTCTATCCTATCCTATCCTCTATCCTATCCTATCCTCTATCCTATACTATCCGCTATCCTATCCAATCCTATATCCTATTCTCTATCCTATCCTATCCTCTATGATATCCTATCCTCTATCCTAACCTATTCTCGATCCTATCCTATCCTCTATCCTATCCTATCCTATCCTCTATCCTATCCTCTATCCTATCCTCTATCCTATCCAATCCTATATCCTATTCTCCATCCTATCCTATCCTCTACCCTATCCTATCCTCTATCAGATCCTATCCTCTATCCTATCCTATCCTCTATCCTATCGTATCCTATCCTCTATCCTATCCTATCCTCTATCCTATCGTATCCTCTATCCTATCGTATCCTCTATCCTATCCTATCGTTTACCCTATCCTATGCTCTATCCTATCCTATTCTCTATCCTATCCTATCCTCTATCCTATCCTCTATTCTATCCAATCCTATATCCTATCCTCTATCATATCCTATCCTCTATCCTATCCTATCCTCTATCCTATCCTATCCTCTATCCTATCCTATCCTATCCTCTATCCTATCCTATCCTCTATCCTATCCTATCCTCTATCGTATCCTATCCTCTATCCTATCCTATCCTCTATCCTATCCTATCCTATCCGCTATCCTATCCAATCCTATATCCTATTCTCTATTCTATCCTATCCTCTATCCTATCCTATCCTCTATCCTATCCTATCCTCTATCCTATCCTATTCTCTATCCTATCCTATCCTCTATCCTATCCTATCCTCTATCCTATCCTATCCTCTCTCCTATTCTATCCTCTATCCTATCCAATCCTATATCGTATCCTCTATCCTATCCTATCCTCTATCCTATCCTATCCACTATCCTATCCTATCCTCTATCCTATCCTATCCTCTATCCTATCCTACCGTTTATCCTATCCTATCCTCTATCCTATCCTATTCTCTATCCTATCCTATCCTCTATCCTATCCTATCCTCTATCGTATATTATCCTCTATCCTATCCTATTCTCTATCCTATCCTATCCTCTATCCTATCCTATTCTCCATCCGATCCTATTCTCTATCCTATCCTATCCTCTATCCTATCCTATTCTCCATCCGATCCTATCCTCTATCCTATCTTATCCTCTATCCTATCCTATCCTCTATCCTATCCTATCCTCTATCCTATCCTATCCTATCCTCTATCTTATCCTATCCTCTATCCTATCCTATCCTCTATCATATCCTATCCTCTATCCTATCCAATCCTATATCCTATTCTCTATCCTATCCTATCCTCTATGATATCCTATCCTCTATCCTAACCTATTCTCTATCCTATCCTATCCTCTATCCTATCCAATCCTATCCTCTATCATATCCTCTATCCTATCCTATCCCCTATCCTATCCTATCCTCTATCCTATCCTATCCTCTATCCTATCCTATTCTCTATCCTATCCTATCCTCTATCCTATCCTATCCTCTATCCTATCCTATTCTCCATCCTATCCTATCCTCTATCCTATCCTATCCTCTATCCTATCCTATCCTCTATCCTATCCTATTCTCTATCCTATCTTATCCTCTATCCTATCCTATCCTCTATCCTATCCTATCCTCTATCCTATCCTATCCTCTATCCTATCCTATCCTCTATCCTATCCTATCCTCTATCCTATCTTATCCACTATCCTATCCTATCCTCTATCCTATCCTATCCTCTATCCTATCCTATCCTATCCTATCCTCTATCCTATCCTATCCTCTATCCTATCCTATCCTATCCTATCCTCTATCCTATCCTATCCTCTATCAGATCCTATCCTCTATCCTATCCTATCCTCTATCCTATCCTATCCTCTATCCTATCCTATTCTCTATCCTATCCTATCTTTCTATCCTATCCTATCCTCTATCCTATCCTATCCTCTCTCCTATTCTATCCTCTATCCTATCCAATCCTATATCGTATCCTCTATCCTATCCTATCCTCTATCCTATCCTATCCACTATCCTATCCTATCCTCTATCCTATCCTATCCTCTATCCTATCGTATCCTCTATCCTATCCTATCGTTTATCCTATCCTATCCTCTATCCTATCCTATTCTCTATCCTATCCTATCCTCTATCCTATCCTATCCTCAATCCTATCCTATCCTCTATCGTATATTATCCTCTATCCTATCCTATTCTCTATCCTATCCTATTCTCTATCCTATCCTACCCTCTATCCTATCCTATTCTCCATCCGATCCTATCCTCTATCCTATCTTATCCTCTATCCTATCCTATCCTCTATCCTATCCTATCCTCTATCCTATCCTATCCTATCCTCTATCTTATCGTATCCTCTATCATATCCTATCCTCTATCCTATCCTATCGTTGATCCTATCCTATCCTCTATCCTATCCTATCCTCTATCCTATCGTATCCTCTATCATATCCTATCCTCTATCCTATCCAATCCTATATCCTATTCTCTATCCTATCCTATCCTCTATGATATCCTATCCTCTATTCTAACCTATTCTCTATCCTATCCTATCCTCTATCCTATCCTATCCTATCCTCTATCCTATCCTCTATCCTATCCTATCCTATCGTTTATCCTATCCTATCCTCTATCCTATCCTATCCTCTAACATATCCTATCCGCTATCCTATCCTATCCTCTATCCTATTCTATCCTCTATCCTATCCAATCCTATATCCTATTCTCTATCCTATCCTATCCGCTATTCTATCCTATCCTCTATCCTATCCTATCCTCTATCCTATCATATCCTCTATCCTATCCTATCCCCTATCCTATCCTATCCTCTATCCTATCCTATCCTCTATCCTATCCTATCCTCTATCCTATCCTATCCTCTATCCTATCCTATTCTCTATCCTATCCTATCCTCTATCCTATGCTATCCTCTATCGTATCCTATCCTTTATCCTATCCTATCCTCTATCCTATCCTATCCGCTATCCTATCCAATCCTATATCCTATTCTCTATCCTATCCTATCCTCTATGATATCCTATCCTCTATCCTATACTATCCTCTATCCTATCCTATCCTCTATCCTATCCTATCCTCTATCCTATCCTATCCTCTATCCTATCCTATTCTCCATCCTATCCTATCCTCTATCCTATCCTATCCTCTATCCTATCCTATCCTCTATCCTATCCTGTCCTCTATCCTATCCTATCCTATCCTCTATCCTATCCTATCCTCTATCATATCCTATCCTCTATCCTATCCTATCGTTTATCCTATCCTATCCTCTATCCTATCCTATCCTCTATCCTATCCTATCCTCTATCCTATCCTATCGTTTATCCTATCCTATCCTCTATCCTATCCTATCGTTTATCCTATCCTATCCTCTATCCTATCCTATCCTCTATCCTATCCAATCCTCTATCCTATCCTATCCTCTATCCTATCCTATCCTCTATCCTATCCTATCCTCTATCCTATTCTATCCTCTATCCTATCCAATCCTATATCCTATTCTCTATCCTATCCTATCCTCTATGATATCCTATCCTCTATCCTAACCTATTCTCTATCCTATCCTATCCTCCATCCTATCCTATCATATCCTCTATCCTATCCTATCCCCTATCCTATCCTATCCTCTATCCTATCCTATCCTCTATCCTATCCTATCCTCTATCCTATCCTATCCTCTATCCTATCCTATCCTCTATCCTATCCTATCCTCTATCCTATCCTATCCACTATCCTATCCTATCCTCTATCCTATCCTATCCTCTATCCTATCCTATCCTATCCTATCCTCTATCCTATCCTATCCTCTATCCTATCCTATCCTATCCTCTATCCTATCCTCTATCCTATCCAATCCTATATCCTATTCTCCATCCTATCCTATCCTCTATCCTATCCTATCCTCTATCAGATCCTATCCTCTATCCTATCCTATCCTCTATCCTATCGTATCCTATCCTCTATCCTATCCTATCCTCTATCCTATCGTATCCTCTATCCTATCGTATCCTCTATCCTATCCTATCGTTTATCCTATCCTATCCTCTATCCTATCCTATTCTCTATCCTATCCTATCCTCTATCCTATCCTATCCTCTATCCTATCCTATCCTCTATCGTATATTATCCTCTATCCTATCCTATTCTCTATCCTATCCTATTCTCTATCCTATCCTATCCTCTATCCTATCCTATTCTCCATCCGATCCTATCCTCTATCCTATCTTATCCTCTATCCTATCCTATCCTATCCTCTATCCTATCCTATCCTATCCTATCCTATCCTCTATCCTATCCTATCCTCTATCCTATCCTATCCTCTATCGTATATTATCCTCTATCCTATCCTATTCTCTATCCTATCCTATTCTCTATCCTATCCTATCCTCTATCCTATCCTATTCTCCATCCGATCCTATCCTCTATCATATCCTATCCTCTATCCTATCCTATCGTTTATCCTATCCTATCCTCTATCCTATCCTATCCTCTAACATATCCTATCCGCTATCCTATCCTATCCTCTATCCTATTCTATCCTCTATCCTATCCAATCCTATATCCTATACTCTATCCTATCCTATCCTCTATTCTATCCTATCCTCTATCCTATCCTATCCTCTATCCTATCATATCCTCTATCCTATCCTATTCTCTATCCTATCCTATCCTCTATCCTATCCTATTCTCTATCCTATCCTATCCTCTATCCTATGCTATCCTCTATCCTATCCTATTCTCCATCCTATCCTATCCTCTATCCTATCCTATCCTCTATCCTATCCTATCCTCTATCCTATCCTATCCTCTATCCTATCCTATCCTATCCTCTATCTTATCGTATCCTCTATCATATCCTATCCTCTATCCTATCCTATCGTTGATCCTATCCTATCCTCTATCCTATCCTATCCTCTATCCTATCGTATCCTCTATCATATCCTATCCTCTATCCTATCCAATCCTATATCCTATTCTCTATCCTATCCTATCCTCTATGATATCCTATCCTCTATTCTAACCTATTCTCTATCCTATCCTATCCTCTATCCTATCCTATCCTATCCTCTATCCTATCCTCTATCCTATCCTATCCTATCGTTTATCCTATCCTATCCTCTATCCTATCCTATCCTCTAACATATCCTATCCGCTATCCTATCCTATCCTCTATCCTATTCTATCCTCTATCCTATCCAATCCTATATCCTATTCTCTATCCTATCCTATCCGCTATTCTATCCTATCCTCTATCCTATCCTATCCTCTATCCTATCATATCCTCTATCCTATCCTATCCCCTATCCTATCCTATCCTCTATCCTATCCTATCCTCTATCCTATCCTATCCTCTATCCTATCCTATCCTCTATCCTATCCTATTCTCTATCCTATCCTATCCTCTATCCTATGCTATCCTCTATCGTATCCTATCCTTTATCCTATCCTATCCTCTATCCTATCCTATCCGCTATCCTATCCAATCCTATATCCTATTCTCTATCCTATCCTATCCTCTATGATATCCTATCCTCTATCCTATACTATCCTCTATCCTATCCTATCCTCTATCCTATCCTATCCTCTATCCTATCCTATCCTCTATCCTATCCTATTCTCCATCCTATCCTATCCTCTATCCTATCCTATCCTCTATCCTATCCTATCCTCTATCCTATCCTGTCCTCTATCCTATCCTATCCTATCCTCTATCCTATCCTATCCTCTATCATATCCTATCCTCTATCCTATCCTATCGTTTATCCTATCCTATCCTCTATCCTATCCTATCCTCTATCCTATCCTATCCTCTATCCTATCCTATCGTTTATCCTATCCTATCCTCTATCCTATCCTATCGTTTATCCTATCCTATCCTCTATCCTATCCTATCCTCTATCCTATCCAATCCTCTATCCTATCCTATCCTCTATCCTATCCTATCCTCTATCCTATCCTATCCTCTATCCTATTCTATCCTCTATCCTATCCAATCCTATATCCTATTCTCTATCCTATCCTATCCTCTATGATATCCTATCCTCTATCCTAACCTATTCTCTATCCTATCCTATCCTCCATCCTATCCTATCATATCCTCTATCCTATCCTATCCCCTATCCTATCCTATCCTCTATCCTATCCTATCCTCTATCCTATCCTATCCTCTATCCTATCCTATCCTCTATCCTATCCTATCCTCTATCCTATCCTATCCTCTATCCTATCCTATCCACTATCCTATCCTATCCTCTATCCTATCCTATCCTCTATCCTATCCTATCCTATCCTATCCTCTATCCTATCCTATCCTCTATCCTATCCTATCCTATCCTCTATCCTATCCTCTATCCTATCCAATCCTATATCCTATTCTCCATCCTATCCTATCCTCTATCCTATCCTATCCTCTATCAGATCCTATCCTCTATCCTATCCTATCCTCTATCCTATCGTATCCTATCCTCTATCCTATCCTATCCTCTATCCTATCGTATCCTCTATCCTATCGTATCCTCTATCCTATCCTATCGTTTATCCTATCCTATCCTCTATCCTATCCTATTCTCTATCCTATCCTATCCTCTATCCTATCCTATCCTCTATCCTATCCTATCCTCTATCGTATATTATCCTCTATCCTATCCTATTCTCTATCCTATCCTATTCTCTATCCTATCCTATCCTCTATCCTATCCTATTCTCCATCCGATCCTATCCTCTATCCTATCTTATCCTCTATCCTATCCTATCCTATCCTCTATCCTATCCTATCCTATCCTATCCTATCCTCTATCCTATCCTATCCTCTATCCTATCCTATCCTCTATCGTATATTATCCTCTATCCTATCCTATTCTCTATCCTATCCTATTCTCTATCCTATCCTATCCTCTATCCTATCCTATTCTCCATCCGATCCTATCCTCTATCATATCCTATCCTCTATCCTATCCTATCGTTTATCCTATCCTATCCTCTATCCTATCCTATCCTCTAACATATCCTATCCGCTATCCTATCCTATCCTCTATCCTATTCTATCCTCTATCCTATCCAATCCTATATCCTATACTCTATCCTATCCTATCCTCTATTCTATCCTATCCTCTATCCTATCCTATCCTCTATCCTATCATATCCTCTATCCTATCCTATTCTCTATCCTATCCTATCCTCTATCCTATCCTATTCTCTATCCTATCCTATCCTCTATCCTATGCTATCCTCTATCCTATCCTATTCTCCATCCTATCCTATCCTCTATCCTATCCTATCCTCTATCCTATCCTATCCTCTATCCTATCCTATCCTCTATCCTATCCTATCCTATCCTCTATCCTATCCTATCCTCTATCATATCCTATCCTCTATCCTATCCTATCGTTTATCCTATCCTATCCTCTATCCTATCCTATCCTCTATCCTATCCTATCCTCTATCCTATCCTATCCTCTATCCTATCCAATCCTCTATCCTATCCTATCCTCTATCCTATCCTATCCTCTATCCTATCCTATCCTCTATCCTATTCTATCCTCTATCCTATCCAATCCTATATCCTATTCTCTATCCTATCCTATCCTCTATGATATCCTATCCTCTATCCTAACCTATTCTCTATCCTATCCTATCCTCCATCCTATCCTATCATATCCTCTATCCTATCCTATCCCCTATCCTATCCTATCCTCTATCCTATCCTATCCTCTATGATATCCTATCCTCTATCCTAACCTATTCTCTATCCTATCCTATTCTCTATCCTATCTTATCCTCTATCCTATCCTATCCTCTATCCTATCTTATCCTCTATCCTATCCTATCCTATCCTCTATCCTATCCTATCCTATCCTATCCTATCCTCTATCCTATCCTATCCTCTATCCTATCCTATCCTCTATCGTATATTATCCTCTATCCTATCCTATTCTCTATCCTATCCTATTCTCTATCCTATCCTATCCTCTATCCTATCCTATTCTCCATCCGATCCTATCCTCTATCATATCCTATCCTCTATCCTATCCTATCGTTTATCCTATCCTATCCTCTATCCTATCCTATCCTCTAACATATCCTATCCGCTATCCTATCCTATCCTCTATCCTATTCTATCCTCTATCCTATCCAATCCTATATCCTATACTCTATCCTATCCTATCCTCTATTCTATCCTATCCTCTATCCTATCCTATCCTCTATCCTATCATATCCTCTATCCTATCCTATTCTCTATCCTATCCTATCCTCTATCCTATCCTATTCTCTATCCTATCCTATCCTCTATCCTATGCTATCCTCTATCCTATCCTATTCTCCATCCTATCCTATCCTCTATCCTATCCTATCCTCTATCCTATCCTATCCTCTATCCTATCCTATCCTCTATCCTATCCTATCCTATCCTCTATCTTATCGTATCCTCTATCATATCCTATCCTCTATCCTATCCTATCGTTGATCCTATCCTATCCTCTATCCTATCCTATCCTCTATCCTATCGTATCCTCTATCATATCCTATCCTCTATCCTATCCAATCCTATATCCTATTCTCTATCCTATCCTATCCTCTATGATATCCTATCCTCTATTCTAACCTATTCTCTATCCTATCCTATCCTCTATCCTATCCTATCCTATCCTCTATCCTATCCTCTATCCTATCCTATCCTATCGTTTATCCTATCCTATCCTCTATCCTATCCTATCCTCTAACATATCCTATCCGCTATCCTATCCTATCCTCTATCCTATTCTATCCTCTATCCTATCCAATCCTATATCCTATTCTCTATCCTATCCTATCCGCTATTCTATCCTATCCTCTATCCTATCCTATCCTCTATCCTATCATATCCTCTATCCTATCCTATCCCCTATCCTATCCTATCCTCTATCCTATCCTATCCTCTATCCTATCCTATCCTCTATCCTATCCTATCCTCTATCCTATCCTATTCTCTATCCTATCCTATCCTCTATCCTATGCTATCCTCTATCGTATCCTATCCTTTATCCTATCCTATCCTCTATCCTATCCTATCCGCTATCCTATCCAATCCTATATCCTATTCTCTATCCTATCCTATCCTCTATGATATCCTATCCTCTATCCTATACTATCACTATCCTATTCTATCCTCTATCCTATCCTATCCTCTATCCTATCCTATCCTCTATCCTATCCTATTCTCCATCCTATCCTATCCTCTATCCTATCCTATCCTCTATCCTATCCTATCCTCTATCCTATCCTGTCCTCTATCCTATCCTATCCTATCCTCTATCCTATCCTATCCTCTATCATATCCTATCCTCTATCCTATCCTATCGTTTATCCTATCCTATCCTCTATCCTATCCTATCCTCTATCCTATCCTATCCTCTATCCTATCCTATCGTTTATCCTATCCTATCCTCTATCCTATCCTATCGTTTATCCTATCCTATCCTCTATCCTATCCTATCCTCTATCCTATCCAATCCTCTATCCTATCCTATCCTCTATCCTATCCTATCCTCTATCCTATCCTATCCTCTATCCTATTCTATCCTCTATCCTATCCAATCCTATATCCTATTCTCTATCCTATCCTATCCTCTATGATATCCTATCCTCTATCCTAACCTATTCTCTATCCTATCCTATCCTCCATCCTATCCTATCATATCCTCTATCCTATCCTATCCCCTATCCTATCCTATCCTCTATCCTATCCTATCCTCTATCCTATCCTATCCTCTATCCTATCCTATCCTCTATCCTATCCTATCCTCTATCCTATCCTATCCTCTATCCTATCCTATCCACTATCCTATCCTATCCTCTATCCTATCCTATCCTCTATCCTATCCTATCCTATCCTATCCTCTATCCTATCCTATCCTCTATCCTATCCTATCCTATCCTCTATCCTATCCTCTATCCTATCCAATCCTATATCCTATTCTCCATCCTATCCTATCCTCTATCCTATCCTATCCTCTATCAGATCCTATCCTCTATCCTATCCTATCCTCTATCCTATCGTATCCTATCCTCTATCCTATCCTATCCTCTATCCTATCGTATCCTCTATCCTATCGTATCCTCTATCCTATCCTATCGTTTATCCTATCCTATCCTCTATCCTATCCTATTCTCTATCCTATCCTATCCTCTATCCTATCCTATCCTCTATCCTATCCTATCCTCTATCGTATATTATCCTCTATCCTATCCTATTCTCTATCCTATCCTATTCTCTATCCTATCCTATCCTCTATCCTATCCTATTCTCCATCCGATCCTATCCTCTATCCTATCTTATCCTCTATCCTATCCTATCCTATCCTCTATCCTATCCTATCCTATCCTATCCTATCCTCTATCCTATCCTATCCTCTATCCTATCCTATCCTCTATCGTATATTATCCTCTATCCTATCCTATTCTCTATCCTATCCTATTCTCTATCCTATCCTATCCTCTATCCTATCCTATTCTCCATCCGATCCTATCCTCTATCATATCCTATCCTCTATCCTATCCTATCGTTTATCCTATCCTATCCTCTATCCTATCCTATCCTCTAACATATCCTATCCGCTATCCTATCCTATCCTCTATCCTATTCTATCCTCTATCCTATCCAATCCTATATCCTATACTCTATCCTATCCTATCCTCTATTCTATCCTATCCTCTATCCTATCCTATCCTCTATCCTATCATATCCTCTATCCTATCCTATTCTCTATCCTATCCTATCCTCTATCCTATCCTATTCTCTATCCTATCCTATCCTCTATCCTATGCTATCCTCTATCCTATCCTATTCTCCATCCTATCCTATCCTCTATCCTATCCTATCCTCTATCCTATCCTATCCTCTATCCTATCCTATCCTCTATCCTATCCTATCCTATCCTCTATCCTATCCTATCCTCTATCATATCCTATCCTCTATCCTATCCTATCGTTTATCCTATCCTATCCTCTATCCTATCCTATCCTCTATCCTATCCTATCCTCTATCCTATCCTATCCTCTATCCTATCCAATCCTCTATCCTATCCTATCCTCTATCCTATCCTATCCTCTATCCTATCCTATCCTCTATCCTATTCTATCCTCTATCCTATCCAATCCTATATCCTATTCTCTATCCTATCCTATCCTCTATGATATCCTATCCTCTATCCTAACCTATTCTCTATCCTATCCTATCCTCCATCCTATCCTATCATATCCTCTATCCTATCCTATCCCCTATCCTATCCTATCCTCTATCCTATCCTATCCTCTATGATATCCTATCCTCTATCCTAACCTATTCTCTATCCTATCCTATTCTCTATCCTATCTTATCCTCTATCCTATCCTATCCTCTATCCTATCCTATCCTCTATCCTATCCAATCCTCCATCCTATCCTATCCTCTATCCTATCCTATCCTCTATCCTATCCTATCCTCTATCCTATCCTATCCTCTATCCTATTCTATCCTCTATCCTATCCAATCCTATATCCTATTCTCTATCCTATCCTATCCTCTATGATATCCTATCCTCTATCCTAACCTATTCTCTATCCTATCCTATCCTCTATCCTATCCTATCCTCTATCCTATCCTATCCTCTATCCTATCCTATCCTCTATCCTATCCTATCCTCTATCCTATCATATCCTCTATCCTATCTTATCCACTATCCTATCCTATCCTCTATCCTATCATATCCGCTATCCTATCCTATCCTCTATCCTATTCTATCCTCTATCCTATCCAATCCTATATCCTATACTCTATCCTATCCTATCCTCTATTCTATCCTATCCTCTATCCTATCCTATCCTCTATCCTATCATATCCTCTATCCTATCCTATTCTCTATCCTATCCTATCCTCTATCCTATCCTATTCTCTATCCTATCCTATCCTCTATCCTATGCTATCCTCTATCCTATCCTATTCTCCATCCTATCCTATCCTCTATCCTATCCTATCCTCTATCCTATCCTATCCTCTATCCTATCCTATCCTCTATCCTATCCTATCCTATCCTCTATCCTATCCTATCCTCTATCATATCCTATCCTCTATCCTATCCTATCGTTTATCCTATCCTATCCTCTATCCTATCCTATCCTCTATCCTATCCTATCCTCTATCCTATCCTATCCTCTATCCTATCCAATCCTCTATCCTATCCTATCCTCTATCCTATCCTATCCTCTATCCTATCCTATCCTCTATCCTATTCTATCCTCTATCCTATCCAATCCTATATCCTATTCTCTATCCTATCCTATCCTCTATGATATCCTATCCTCTATCCTAACCTATTCTCTATCCTATCCTATCCTCCATCCTATCCTATCATATCCTCTATCCTATCCTATCCCCTATCCTATCCTATCCTCTATCCTATCCTATCCTCTATGATATCCTATCCTCTATCCTAACCTATTCTCTATCCTATCCTATTCTCTATCCTATCTTATCCTCTATCCTATCCTATCCTCTATCCTATCCTATCCTCTATCCTATCCAATCCTCCATCCTATCCTATCCTCTATCCTATCCTATCCTCTATCCTATCCTATCCTCTATCCTATCCTATCCTCTATCCTATTCTATCCTCTATCCTATCCAATCCTATATCCTATTCTCTATCCTATCCTATCCTCTATGATATCCTATCCTCTATCCTAACCTATTCTCTATCCTATCCTATCCTCTATCCTATCCTATCCTCTATCCTATCCTATCCTCTATCCTATCCTATCCTCTATCCTATCCTATCCTCTATCCTATCATATCCTCTATCCTATCTTATCCACTATCCTATCCTATCCTCTATCCTATCATATCCTCTATCCTATCCTATTCTCTATCCTATCCTATCCTCTATCCTATCCTATTCTCTATCCTATCCTATCCTCTATCCTATGCTATCCTCTATCCTATCCTATTCTCCATCCTATCCTATCCTCTATCCTATCCTATCCTCTATCCTATCCTATCCTCTATCCTATCCTATCCTCTATCCTATCCTATCCTATCCTCTATCCTATCCTATCCTCTATCATATCCTATCCTCTATCCTATCCTATCGTTTATCCTATCCTATCCTCTATCCTATCCTATCCTCTATCCTATCCTATCCTCTATCCTATCCTATCCTCTATCCTATCCAATCCTCTATCCTATCCTATCCTCTATCCTATCCTATCCTCTATCCTATCCTATCCTCTATCCTATTCTATCCTCTATCCTATCCAATCCTATATCCTATTCTCTATCCTATCCTATCCTCTATGATATCCTATCCTCTATCCTAACCTATTCTCTATCCTATCCTATCCTCCATCCTATCCTATCATATCCTCTATCCTATCCTATCCCCTATCCTATCCTATCCTCTATCCTATCCTATCCCCTATCCTATTTTTTTTTTTTTTTTTTTTTTTTTTTTTCCGAGGAGGTAATCACTATTACGGATACCCGACCCCTCCCGGGGGGGAGTGGGCCGGGTTATGTGGGACTCCTCGGCTGGTGGGTGCAATGCCGAGTATACCCACTAACTCCTCCCCGTCCGTCCCTAGGCTCCTGGGGGCACCCGTGGTCCGCGCGCGCATGTCTATCCGGTGTGCCCCCGCCTTAGCATTCCTCCCTGGGTGGGGGACGCGGCCTCCACCCTATCCTACTCTATCCGAAGGCGCCACGCAACGGACGACGTGAAGCCTTCCCCCCCATTTAGGCCGCCCGATGGGCGTCCGGGCCCCCGCCCAAGACGTCCGACGGCCTCCGGGGACGCCATTGGCAACCGAGTATAAGGAGACCGTCGGTCCCCCGCCTCGAGATCACCAAGGGCGCCCCCGCCCGCGTTAAGGACGCCGCAACGGAGGCACGCCCCCGGGGCGTGCCCTGCGTCTCCTTCTCCCACCCCTTCGGCCGGGATCGTGATTTCGCTCACGACCCCGTTCCGCAGCCTCCTTCTGCAGCATTACCTGCTCACAGAAGGAGGCGAACCCTCTCCACGCCCCCTCGCCGCCCGCTGCCGCCGAGACGACAGCCGGAAGCGAGAGGTCATGGCCCACTGCGCGCCGCAGAGCACGGCGCTCACCCGCCCACGCTGGACACTCCTCCAGAGTGTGCTGCGCCGTGTCCCGCGACTCGCCGCAGTGGTGACACGCCTCCTCGGCCTCCCGCCCGATGCGACACAGGTACACACCGAAGCAACCGTGCCCGGTCATCACCTGCGTCACTCGGTAGGAGACCCTATGCCCCATCCATCCCCTGTTCCACCGGTCGAACACGGGGAGGATGGCCCGAACGGCCCGCCTCCCTCCTTCCTCCGTCCCGTGAAGGCTTTCGCGCCATTCCCGGGCGGCGGCCCGCCGAGCGCGGCCCCTGTACTCCGCCACATCGAGCGCCACCCGATCCGGAGCCATCCCCCTCCGCTGGAGGTCCCTGGCGTACCCGTGTACGTCCGACAACACGCGGGCCTCCAGCTCGAGGGGGATAAGCCCCGACATCACCATCGCCGTCGCGTAAGAGATGGTGCGATACCCCCGCACGATGCCAATGGCCAGCCTGCGCTCGATTCGGCGCAGCAGTGCTCGCACACCGCTACGCCCCCCGGCCAAGACATCGTACGCCCACACAGGGGCTCCGTACAGGACTAAAACCCGCACCACCACCGCGAACAGGCGACGCACCCGTCCACAGGGTCCCCCGAGATTCGGGAGAAGACGACCGAGCGCAGCGGTCGCCCTCTCCGCCCGGGGCACTAGCGACTCGATGTGGCGGCAGAAACGCCACAGGCCGTCGAGCTCGAGTCCCAGGTACCGCATCTGGAACCCGACCTCGACCGCTCCCCCCCCCACGGCGATCCAGCACTGGGGAGGCGCCGCCAGCCGGGCCCGGTGGTAAAACCACATGGCCCTGGTCTTAGCGACGGACACCTCTAGGCCCAGAGACCGGATCGCGCGTACCGCGCGCCACGCGCCGCGCTCCGCCAGGCAGACGGCCTCCTTCGTATACCTCCCGGTGGCAAGCACCAACGTGTCGTCGGCGTAACACGTTAGGCTGACACCGGGAGGCATCCCCTCCCGCAGGACGCTGTCGTACGCGAGGTTCCACAGCAACGGGCCCAACACCGAGCCCTGTGGAACCCCCCGCACGACGCTCCTGCGAATCATCCCGTACCGGCCAGGATATTCTATGCTCCTGTCGGAGAGATAGTCCCCGATCACCCTCCTAAGGTACGGAGGCACCTGGTGGAAGACCAGGGCCTCCGAAATTCTATCCCAGGGGACGGTGTTGAACGCGTTGGCGATATCCAAGGAGATCGCCAACGCAACACCGCCCCCCTCCGTACAGGCCTCCGAGAGAGCCCTCACCCGCCGAATTGCGTCGACGGTGGAGAGACCCCCCCGGAAGCCGAACTGCGCCTCGCTCAGATCGGGGACTCCTCCCCCCGACAGGTGCCGGACGAGGCGTCCAACGAGAACGCGCTCGAACAACTTCCCCGCCTCGTCCAGCAAGCAAATTGGCCGGTACCCGGAGGGCGAGTCCCGGGACTTGCCCGCCTTTGGAAGGAGGACCAGCCTGCCTGACTTCCATAGTGGGGGGAACACTCCCTCCCTCAGACAACTGTTGAACAGCCGCCTGAGTTCGGGAGCGAGCCCCCCCTCCAATGCCAAGACCAACGCGCGGCCCGACACCCCGTCAGGACCCGGGGCCCTGCGGCCCACCCGACGGGCCCTGGTCACCGCCTCCCCGAGCTCGCCGGCTGACACCTCCCACTCCGCGGACCAGGAGAGAGGCTCCTGGCCCGGATGGAGGCGGTGTCGCTGTCCCCCCTCACGCGGGAAGAGAGACGTCACCACCTCCTCGAGTAAGGGAGGGTCCATCGATTCCGTCAGTGGGGGGGCCCACGCGCGCAGCTTGCTCATTACAAGCTTATACGGGCGCCCCCACGGATCCGCGTCCACCGTGCCGACGAGCTCCGACCACGCGTCCGCCTTGGCCCTCGCGATGGCCCTCCGGAGAGTCCCGAGCGCGGCTCGGTACTCCCCGTGGAGCCTCGCCTCCTCGTCGTCGCGCCTCCTGCGCGCTCGGCCATACTGGCGCCGCGCGGCATTGCAGGCACGCCGAAGCTCCGCAATGCCCGCGGACCACCAGTATGCCGCCCTTCTATGGTCGGACCGGCTCCGGGGCACCGCGGTGTCGCACACCGCCGTCATCACCTCCCGGAGCCGCTCCGCCCCGCGCGCCGGTGCCCCCCCAGCCGGCTGGGGCCCCCCCCACGTTACCGCGGCGACAGCGGCCCGGAACAGGTCCTCGTCCGCCCTGCTCCACGCCCATCGCGGCCGTCGGTCCACCTGGCCGTGCCGGGAATCCCGCGCGTAGAGGGCGGCGGGCCACACGTCCATGACTATGGGCGTGTGGTCAGAGGCCAGCTCTAGTTCTTCCGCCACCCTCCATCCCGACACTCGGCGCACGGCCGACGGCGTCCCCCATGTCAGATCGACAATAGAGACACCCTGCGGCCGCACGCACGTCGGCGTGGATCCCCGGTTAATCAACCGGAGATCCAGGCCGGACGCCCAGGTTAACACCTCGCTTCCCCTAGTGGTCGTCCTGGGACTCCCCCACGATACCGCGTGGGCATTGAAGTCTCCCAGGACGAGAACCGGACGGGCGCTGCACCGCGCGATGCAGCTACTCAGCCCGCCCAGGAACCCCCGAAAATGATCGAGGCCACGGCTCGGCGAGATATAAACTCCGACGACCGCGATGTCCCCCCACCGCACCGCCACGAATCCCTCGCCTCTCTCCAGAAGGGAGATCGACGGGGACCCGCGGCGGCCCTCCGCCACTATGGCGACGGAGCCGGCCCCGTCCCCCACCCAGAAGGGGTGATCGGGAACGGAGTACGGCTCCGCCGCCACTGCCAACCCAGTCCCCCGCTCGCGCACGGCCTGGACAAACAAGTCCTGGGCCGCACGCGAGTGGTTGAGGTTCGCCTGCAGAACCGGAATAGGCCTGAAAACAGCCTACCCTGACATTTGCTCTGCAGGCTCCCCCCCCTGGGGGGACTGGGCCCCCGGTGTAGTCGGCTGCTGCTGCGCGGGTGCAGCCGCCGACTTTTCCCCTCTTCCCTTCACCGCCGCGCGACCCCTCCTCGGAGCCGGGGCACACGCTTTGGCCCCGAACCTGTGGTTCGAGGGCCTCCCCAGATCCGCGCAGAGCGGGCATCTGGGGGCAGCCCCACAGGCCGAGGCGCGGTGCTCGGTCGCACCGCACCGATAGCACCTCGCGCTCCTGTCGACCGTGCTTTTACAGGTCGACCATGTGTGCCCCGTCTCCAAGCAGCGGAAGCACTGAAGGGGTCGCTCCCTCAGTGCCTCCACCCACGCCGAGGACCAGCCGACCAGCAGCCGGCCCCCCGCCACCACCTTCCTGACGGCCGCGAGGGGGCCCTGGGCCCAACAGGAGCCCAGCACCCGCTCAGAGGCGGACCTCCGGATCTCTCCGACCCGGAACTCGGCCTCCGAGCACCCCCCCGCAGCCGCAAGTGCCGCCGCGACCTCCCTTGCGCTAACCGAGTCGTCCAGGCCAGCGACGCGCAACTCGCCTCGCTTGACGGCCTGGACGACTTTAACCCCAGTCCCTTGTAAGGCCTCAGAGACCCTCGTGGAGAGGGCCCGTGCCTTCTCTTGGCCCTCCGGGCCCTTTACCTCCAGGAGGATCCCCCCCGTCTTGGTCCTCCTGGGGAGCACCCCCGACTCAATCCCCAGCGCCTTGAGGTCTATTGCCTCTCTGGCCCTGGCGATCACTCCCGCGTAGGTGAGCTTACAGCTCTCGGGGATCGTGATCGCCACGGCCCCGGACTTGGGGGCGCGCCCCAGGGCAACAACCCTCCCACTTGACGGCTTCGCCGTGATCGCGCCGGCCCCCTTTCGCGTGCCGACCGCCGAACCCCCGGTCGCCGTCCTCCGTTTCGCCGAAGCAGCGGCCGCCGACTCGGCGGCGAGGGCTATGGCCGCCCTCTCCTCCGCCGCTGCCCGCCTCCTCTCCGCCTTCCTCGCGGACCTCGACTTCGCCACCGACCAGGAGGCTGGGTCGACCGGCGGCGGGATGTCCACGGGTGGCACCACCCCGGCGCTGGACACCACCACCGGCCCAGTCCTCCTGGTTTCGACCACCGCCGGCGGAGAAGCCACCGGCGGGGCATCGCGCGTCCCTCCCCCCCTGCCCTGGAGAGCCGGAACCATCCCGGCCAGGATTGCCCGGAAACGATTCTCCATTCTCGCTTCCAGCTCGGCATTCCTGGCCGCCACCATCGCGTCGACGCGGAGGAGAAGGGCTTGAGGGTCCAGTACCCCCGCCCCCTCCGCCGCCCGCGTCGCCGCTTCCGCCGCCGGTCCCGTCCCCGCGGTCCCGCCTGAGGAGGCGGAGGGTACCGCCCCAGGGGCCGTCTTTCCCGCGACCGCCCGCTTCTCCGCCCCCGCGACGCGAAGCCTCGCCCGGAGGTCCTGTACCTCCTTGGCGAGGGCCTCGGTCTGTTGGCGGAGACGGGCGACCTCCTGGCTATTGCCCCACGCCGTGCCAGTGTATGCCCGCTGCACCAGCGTAGTGCAATAGGCCCTGGCCAGCGCGGAGCAATCCCTGAGCTCCTTGGCAAAACTGCCCTTGAGGCCCCTGGAGACGGTGGAGACGCCCTCCACACGTCTCATCGCGTCCTCCACCTCCTCCGCCAGCTGCGCCGTCGGCAGCTTCCCCGCGGACTCCATTAGCTCCGCGATTTTGTGGAGCTGGCCCCTCTCGGCGCGGTCGCTGAGCACCTGCTCAGCACCCGCCCCCGAGGAGCCCTCCTCAGGGGTCCCCCCGACGACCCTCCCGCTGCGCGTCTGCAGCCCCCCTCCTGCCACGGACGGCTCCAGCCGGGGCCGCTTCCCCGTCGGAGCTCCGTCCGCCCCCCGCATCTCGGCTCCCGCGCGCGACACGCCCGCGTCCGAGTCTCCCGAAATCTGTGATGACGTTTCCGTCACCACAGCTTCGCTGGTAGTATTTACCTCCGAAGGGGCCCAGTGGTCCACCACCTTCGGCTCGCAGTCGTTGGATAACGACGCGCTGTGGCCTGCTCGCCCACCAACAGTCGCGCCGGTACTGGGGTATCCCTCCCCTGCACCGTAAACTAAACTCTTTTCCTTTGTGCCGTCCATGTCAATTTTGTGAAACACCCAGCCTTGCCCTGGTCCGTCACCGAAAATCCCGTCCCAACTCGGCAGTTTTTGCCCCTCCGTGCGAACCTTACCGGCAAGGGTGCCCCTACCAGGATCCGAAGATCCCGCCGGCATTGCCTCGCACATCGTCGAGGCTACTTCCTGCCGCGTACCCCCCGCTCCGTTAGCCACCCACAGTCGTGAGTGCCCAGGGACCACCGCGAGGAGGTGGAGCGTGGAGGATTTTAGGAATATGACCGCCACCACTGTGGCATACCTAGCAGTGGATCCGAGTCACCACTGCCAAGCCCATATCCCCTAGGTCCCCATCCTATCCCCTATCCTATCCTATCCTCTATCCTATCCTATCCTCTATCCTATCCTATCCTATCCGCTATCCTATCCAATCCTATATCCTATTCTCTATTCTATCCTATCCTCTATCCTATCCTATCCTCTATCCTATCCTATCCTCTATCCTATCCTATTCTCTATCCTATCCTATCCTCTATCCTATCCTATCCTCTATCCTATCCTATCCTCTCTCCTATTCTATCCTCTATCCTATCCAATCCTATATCGTATCCTCTATCCTATCCTATCCTCTATACTATCCTATCCACTATCCTATCCTATCCTCTATCCTATCCTATCCTCTATCCTATCCTACCGTTTATCCTATCCTATCCTCTATCCTATCCTATTCTCTATCCTATCCTATCCTCTATCCTATCCTATCCTCTATCGTATATTATCCTCTATCCTATCCTATTCTCTATCCTATCCTATCCTCTATCCTATCCTATTCTCCATCCGATCCTATTCTCTATCCTATCCTATCCTCTATCCTATCCTATTCTCCATCCGATCCTATCCTCTATCCTATCTTATCCTCTATCCTATCCTATCCTCTATCCTATCCTATCCTATCCTCTATCTTATCCTATCCTCTATCCTATCCTATCCTCTATCATATCCTATCCTCTATCCTATCCAATCCTATATCCTATTCTCTATCCTATCCTATCCTCTATGATATCCTATCCTCTATCCTAACCTATTCTCTATCCTATCCTATCCTCTATCCTATCCAATCCTATCCTCTATCATATCCTCTATCCTATCCTATCCCCTATCCTATCCTATCCTCTATCCTATCCTATCCTCTATCCTATCCTATTCTCTATCCTATCCTATCCTCTATCCTATCCTATCCTCTATCCTATCCTATTCTCCATCCTATCCTATCCTCTATCCTATCCTATCCTCTATCCTATCCTATCCTCTATCCTATCCTATTCTCTATCCTATCTTATCCTCTATCCTATCCTATCCTCTATCCTATCCTATCCTCTATCCTATCCTATCCTCTATCCTATCCTATCCTCTATCCTATCCTATCCTCTATCCTATCTTATCCACTATCCTATCCTATCCTCTATCCTATCCTATCCTCTATCCTATCCTATCCTATCCTATCCTCTATCCTATCCTATCCTCTATCCTATCCTATCCTATCCTATCCTCTATCCTATCCTATCCTCTATCCTATCCTATCCTATCCTCTATCCTATCCTCTATCCTATCCAATCCTATATCCTATTCTCCATACTATCCTATCCTCTATCCTATCCTATCCTCTATCAGATCCTATCCTCTATCCTATCCTATCCTCTATCCTATCCTATCCTCTATCCTATCCTATTCTCTATCCTATCCTATCTTTCTATCCTATCCTATCCTCTATCCTATCCTATCCTCTCTCCTATTCTATCCTCTATCCTATCCAATCCTATATCGTATCCTCTATCCTATCCTATCCTCTATCCTATCCTATCCACTATCCTATCCTATCCTCTATCCTATCCTATCCTCTATCCTATCGTATCCTCTATCCTATCCTATCGTTTATCCTATCCTATCCTCTATCCTATCCTATTCTCTATCCTATCCTATCCTCTATCCTATCCTATCCTCAATCCTATCCTATCCTCTATCGTATATTATCCTCTATCCTATCCTATTCTCTATCCTATCCTATTCTCTATCCTATCCTACCCTCTATCCTATCCTATTCTCCATCCGATCCTATCCTCTATCCTATCTTATCCTCTATCCTATCCTATCCTCTATCCTATCCTATCCTCTATCCTATCCTATCCTATCCTCTATCTTATCGTATCCTCTATCATATCCTATCCTCTATCCTATCCTATCGTTGATCCTATCCTATCCTCTATCCTATCCTATCCTCTATCCTATCGTATCCTCTATCATATCCTATCCTCTATCCTATCCAATCCTATATCCTATTCTCTATCCTATCCTATCCTCTATGATATCCTATCCTCTATTCTAACCTATTCTCTATCCTATCCTATCCTCTATCCTATCCTATCCTATCCTCTATCCTATCCTCTATCCTATCCTATCCTATCGTTTATCCTATCCTATCCTCTATCCTATCCTATCCTCTAACATATCCTATCCGCTATCCTATCCTATCCTCTATCCTATTCTATCCTCTATCCTATCCAATCCTATATCCTATTCTCTATCCTATCCTATCCGCTATTCTATCCTATCCTCTATCCTATCCTATCCTCTATCCTATCATATCCTCTATCCTATCCTATCCCCTATCCTATCCTATCCTCTATCCTATCCTATCCTCTATCCTATCCTATCCTCTATCCTATCCTATCCTCTATCCTATCCTATTCTCTATCCTATCCTATCCTCTATCCTATGCTATCCTCTATCGTATCCTATCCTTTATCCTATCCTATCCTCTATCCTATCCTATCCGCTATCCTATCCAATCCTATATCCTATTCTCTATCCTATCCTATCCTCTATGATATCCTATCCTCTATCCTATACTATCCTCTATCCTATCCTATCCTCTATCCTATCCTATCCTCTATCCTATCCTATCCTCTATCCTATCCTATTCTCCATCCTATCCTATCCTCTATCCTATCCTATCCTCTATCCTATCCTATCCTCTATCCTATCCTGTCCTCTATCCTATCCTATCCTATCCTCTATCCTATCCTATCCTCTATCATATCCTATCCTCTATCCTATCCTATCGTTTATCCTATCCTATCCTCTATCCTATCCTATCCTCTATCCTATCCTATCCTCTATCCTATCCTATCGTTTATCCTATCCTATCCTCTATCCTATCCTATCGTTTATCCTATCCTATCCTCTATCCTATCCTATCCTCTATCCTATCCAATCCTCTATCCTATCCTATCCTCTATCCTATCCTATCCTCTATGATATCCTATCCTCTATCCTAACCTATTCTCTATCCTATCCTATCCTCCATCCTATCCTATCATATCCTCTATCCTATCCTATCCCCTATCCTATCCTATCCTCTATCCTAT
Organism: Halictus rubicundus; assembly: GCF_050948215.1. Lineage (NCBI taxonomy): Eukaryota > Metazoa > Arthropoda > Insecta > Hymenoptera > Halictidae > Halictus > Halictus rubicundus. The sequence goes on from NW_027488926.1 coordinate 100,727, forward strand.
CCTATCCTCTATCCTATCCTATCCTCTATCCTATCCTATCCTCTATCCTATCCTATCCTTATCCTATCCTCTATCCTATCCTATCCACTATCCTATCCTATCCTCTATCCTATCCTATCCTCTATCCTATCCTATCCTATCCTATCCTCTATCCTATCCTATCCTCTATCCTATCCTATCCTATCCTCTATCCTATCCTCTATCCTATCCAATCCTATATCCTATTCTCCATCCTATCCTATCCTCTATCCTATCCTATCCTCTATCAGATCCTATCCTCTATCCTATCCTATCCTCTATCCTATCGTATCCTATCCTCTATCCTATCCTATCCTCTATCCTATCGTATCCTCTATCCTATCGTATCCTCTATCCTATCCTATCGTTTATCCTATCCTATCCTCTATCCTATCCTATTCTCTATCCTATCCTATCCTCTATCCTATCCTATCCTCTATCCTATCCTATCCTCTATCGTATATTATCCTCTATCCTATCCTATTCTCTATCCTATCCTATTCTCTATCCTATCCTATCCTCTATCCTATCCTATTCTCCATCCGATCCTATCCTCTATCCTATCTTATCCTCTATCCTATCCTATCCTATCCTCTATCCTATCCTATCCTATCCTATCCTATCCTCTATCCTATCCTATCCTCTATCCTATCCTATCCTCTATCGTATATTATCCTCTATCCTATCCTATTCTCTATCCTATCCTATTCTCTATCCTATCCTATCCTCTATCCTATCCTATTCTCCATCCGATCCTATCCTCTATCATATCCTATCCTCTATCCTATCCTATCGTTTATCCTATCCTATCCTCTATCCTATCCAATCCTATATCCTATACTCTATCCTATCCTATCCTCTATTCTATCCTATCATCTATCCTATCCTATCCTCTATCCTATCATATCCTCTATCCTATCCTATTCTCTATCCTATCCTATCCTCTATCCTATCCTATTCTCTATCCTATCCTATCCTCTATCCTATGCTATCCTCTATCCTATCCTATTCTCCATCCTATCCTATCCTCTATCCTATCCTATCCTCTATCCTATCCTATCCTCTATCCTATCCTATCCTCTATCCTATCCTATCCTATCCTCTATCCTATCCTATCCTCTATCATATCCTATCCTCTATCCTATCCTATCGTTTATCCTATCCTATCCTCTATCCTATCCTATCCTCTATCCTATCCTATCCTCTATCCTATCCTATCCTCTATCCTATCCAATCCTCTATCCTATCCTATTCTATTCCTCTATCCTATCCTATCCTCTATCCTATCCTATCCTCTATCCTATTCTATCCTCTATCCTATCCAATCCTATATCCTATTCTCTATCCTATCCTATCCTCTATGATATCCTATCCTCTATCCTAACCTATTCTCTATCCTATCCTATCCTCCATCCTATCCTATCATATCCTCTATCCTATCCTATCCCCTATCCTATCCTATCCTCTATCCTATCCTATCCTCTATGATATCCTATCCTCTATCCTAACCTATTCTCTATCCTATCCTATTCTCTATCCTATCTTATCCTCTATCCTATCCTATCCTCTATCCTATCCTATCCTCTATCCTATCCAATCCTCCATCCTATCCTATCCTCTATCCTATCCTATCCTCTATCCTATCCTATCCTCTATCCTATCCTATCCTCTATCCTATTCTATCCTCTATCCTATCCAATCCTATATCCTATTCTCTATCCTATCCTATCCTCTATGATATCCTATCCTCTATCCTAACCTGTTCTCTATCCTATCCTATCCTCTATCCTATCCTATCCTCTATCCTATCCTATCCTCTATCCTATCCTATCCTCTATCCTATCCTATCCTCTATCCTATCATATCCTCTATCCTATCTTATCCACTATCCTATCCTATCCTCTATCCTATCATATCCTCTATCCTATCCTATTCTCTATCCTATCCTATCCTCTATCCTATCCTATTCTCTATCCTATCCTATCCTCTATCCTATGCTATCCTCTATCCTATCCTATTCTCCATCCTATCCTATCCTCTATCCTATCCTATCCTCTATCCTATCCTATCCTCTATCCTATCCTATCCTCTATCCTATCCTATCCTATCCTCTATCCTATCCTATCCTCTATCATATCCTATCCTCTATCCTATCCTATCGTTTATCCTATCCTATCCTCTATCCTATCCTATCCTCTATCCTATCCTATCCTCTATCCTATCCTATCCTCTATCCTATCCAATCCTCTATCCTATCCTATCCTCTATCCTATCCTATCCTCTATCCTATCCTATCCTCTATCCTATTCTATCCTCTATCCTATCCAATCCTATATCCTATTCTCTATCCTATCCTATCCTCTATGATATCCTATCCTCTATCCTAACCTATTCTCTATCCTATCCTATCCTCCATCCTATCCTATCATATCCTTTATCCTATCCTATCCCCTATCCTATCCTATCCTCTATCCTATCCTATCCTCTATGATATCCTATCCTCTATCCTAACCTATTCTCTATCCTATCCTATTCTCTATCCTATCTTATCCTCTATCCTATCCTATCCTCTATCCTATCCTATCCTCTATCCTATCCAATCCTCCATCCTATCCTATCCTCTATCCTATCCTATCCTCTATCCTATCCTATCCTCTATCCTATCCTATCCTCTATCCTATTCTATCCTCTATCCTATAAAATCCTATATCCTATTCTCTATCCTATCCTATCCTCTATGATATCCTATCCTCTATCCTAACCTATTCTCTATCCTATCCTATCCTCTATCCTATCCTATCCTCTATCCTATCCTATCCTCTATCCTATCCTATCCTCTATCCTATCCTATCCTCTATCCTATCATATCCTCTATCCTATCTTATCCACTATCCTATCCTATCCTCTATCCTATCCTATCCTCTATCCTATCCTATCCTATCCTATCCTCTATCCTATCCTATCCTCTATCCTATCCTATCCTATCCTATCCTCTATCCTATCCTATCCTCTATCCTATCCTATCCTATCCTCTATCCTATCCTCTATCCTATCCAATCCTATATCCTATTCTCCATCCTATCCTATCCTCTATCCTATCCTATCCTCTATCAGATCCTATCCTATCCTCTATCCTATCCTATTCTCTATCCTATCCTATCCTCTATCCTATCCTATCCTCTATCCTATCCTATCCTCTCTCCTATTCTATCCTCTATCCTATCCTATCCTCTATCCTATCCTATCCTCTATCCTATCCTATCCTCTATCCTATCATATCCTCTATCCTATCTTATCCACTATCCTATCCTATCCTCTATCCTATCCTATCCTCTATCCTATCCTATCCTATCCTATCCTCTATCCTATCCTATCCACTATCCTATCCTATCCTCTATCCTATCCTATCCTCTATCCTATCCTATCCTCTATCCTATCGTATCCTCTATCCTATCCTATCGTTTATCCTATCCTATCCTCTATCCTATCCTATCCTCTATCCTATCCTATCCCCTATCCTATCCTATCCTCTATCCTATCCTATCCTCTATCCTATCCTATCCTCTATCCTATCCTATCCTCTATCCTCTATCCTATCCTATCCTCTATCCTATCCTATCCTCTATCGTATATTATCCTCTATCCTATCCTATTCTCTATCCTATCCTATTCTCTATCCTATCCTATATCCTATCCTCTATCCTATCCTATTCTCCATCCGATCCTATCCTCTATCCTATCTTATCCTCTATCCTATCCTATCCTCTATCCTATCCTATCCTCTATCCTATCCTATCCTCTCCTCTATCTTATCCTATCCTCTATCCTATCCTATCGTTTATCCTATCCTATCCTCTATCCTATCCTATCCTCTAACATATCCTATCCGCTATCCTATCCTATCCTCTATCCAATTCTATCCTCTATCCTATCCAATCCTATATCCTATTCTCTATCCTATCCTATCCTCTATCCTATCCTATTATCCATCCGATCCTATCCTCTATCCTATCTTATCCTCTATCCTATCCTATCCTCTATCCTATCCTATCTCTATCCTATCCTATCCCTATCGTATCTATCCTTATCCCTATCCTCTATCCTATCCTATCCGCTATCCTATCCAATCCTATATCCTATTCTCTATCCTATCCTATCCTCTATGATATCCTATCCTCTATCCTATACTATCCTCTATCCTATCCTATCCTCTATCCTATCCTATCCTCTATCCTATCCCATCCTCTATCCTATCCTATTCTCTATCCTATCCTATCCTCTATCCTATCCTATTCTCTATCCTATCCTATCCTCTATCCTATCCTATCCTCTATCCTATCCTATTCTCCATCCTATCCTATCCTCTATCCTATCCTAGATCTCTATCCTATCCTATCCTCTATCCTATCCTATCCTCTATCCTATCCTATCCTATCCTCTATCCTATCCTATCCTCTATCATATCCTATCCTCTATCCTATCCTATCGTTTATCCTATCCTATCCTCTATCCTATCCTATCCTCTATCCTATCCTATCCTCTATCCTATCGTATCCTCTATCCTATCCTATCGTTTATCCTATCCTATGCTCTATCCTATCCTATTCTCTATCCTATCCTATCCTCTATCCTATCCTCTATTCTATCCAATCCTATATCCTATCCTCTATCATATCCTATCCTCTATCCTATCCAATCCTATATCCTATCCTCTATCATATCCTATCCTCTATCCTATCCTATCCTCTATCCTATCCTATCCTATCCTCTATCCTATCCTATCCTCTATCCTATCCTATCCTCTATCGTATCCTATCCTCTATCCTATCCTATCCTCTATCCTATCCTATCCTCTATCCTATCCTATCCGCTATCCTATCCAATCCTATATCCTATTCTCTATTCTATCCTATCCTCTATCCTATCCTATCCTCTATCCTATCCTATCCTCTATCCTATCCTATTCTCTATCCTATCCTATCCTCTATCCTATCCTATCCTCTATCCTATCCTATCCTCTCTCCTATTCTATCCTCTATCCTATCCAATCCTATATCGTATCCTCTATCCTATCCTATCCTCTATCCTATCCTATCCACTATCCTATCCTATCCTCTATCCTATCCTATCCTCTATCCTATCGTATCCTCTATCCTATCCTATCGTTTATCCTATCCAATCCTCTATCCTATCCTATTCTCTATCCTATCCTATCCTCTATCCTATCCTATCCTCTATCCTATCCTATCCTCTATCGTATATTATCCTCTATCCTATCCTATTCTCTATCCTATCCTATTCTCTATCCTATCCTATCCTCTATCCTATCCTATTCTCCATCCGATCCTATCCTCTATCCTATCTTATCCTCTATCCTATCCTATCCTCTATCCTATCCTATCCTCTATCCTATCCTATCCTATCCTCTATCTTATCCTATCCTCTATCATATCCTATCCTCTATCCTATCCTATCGTTTATCCTATCCTATCCTCTATCGTATCCTATTCTCTATCCTATCCTATTCTCTATCCTATCCTATCCTCTATCCTATCCTATTCTCCATCCGATCCTATCCTCTATCCTATCTTATCCTCTATCCTATCCTATCCTCTATCCTATCCTATCCTCTATCCTATCCTATCCTATCCTCTATCCTATCCTATCCTCTATCCTATCCTATCCTCTATCCTATCCTATCCGCTATCCTATCCAATCCTATATCCTATTCTCTATTCTATCCTATCCTCTATCCTATCCTATCCTCTATCCTATCCTATCCTCTATCCTATCCTATTCTCTATCCTATCCTATCCTCTATCCTATCCTATCCTCTATCCTATCCTATCCTCTCTCCTATTCTATCCTCTATCCTATCCAATCCTATATCGTATCCTCTATCCTATCCTATCCTCTATCCTATCCTATCCACTATCCTATCCTATCCTCTATCCTATCCTATCCTCTATCCTATCGTATCCTCTATCCTATCCTATCGTTTATCCTATCCAATCCTCTATCCTATCCTATTCTCTATCCTATCCTATCCTCTATCCTATCCTATCCTCTATCCTATCCTATCCTCTATCGTATATTATCCTCTATCCTATCCTATTCTCTATCCTATCCTATTCTCTATCCTATCCTATCCTCTATCCTATCCTATTCTCCATCCGATCCTATCCTCTATCCTATCTTATCCTCTATCCTATCCTATCCTCTATCCTATCCTATCCTCTACCCTATCCTATCCTATCCTCTATCTTATCCTATCCTCTATCATATCCTATCCTCTATCCTATCCTATCGTTTATCCTATCCTATCCTCTATCGTATCCTATTCTCTATCCTATCCTATTCTCTATCCAATCCTATCCTCTATCCTATCCTATTCTCCATCCGATCCTATCCTCTATCCTATCTTATCCTCTATCCTATCCTATCCTCTATCCTATCCTATCCTCTATCCTATCCTATCCTATCCTCTATCTTATCCTATCCTCTATCATATCCTATCCTCTATCCTATCCTATCGTTTATCCTATCCTATCCTCTATCCTATCCTATCCTCTATCCTATCCTATTCTCTATCCTATCCTATCCTCTATCCCATCCTATCCACTATCCTATCCTATCCTCTATCCTATCCTATCCTCTATCCTATCCTACCGTTTATCCTATCCTATCCTCTATCCTATCCTATTCTCTATCCTATCCTATCCTCTATCCTATCCTATCCTCTATCGTATATTATCCTCTATCCTATCCTATTCTCTATCCTATCCTATCCTCTATCCTATCCTATTCTCCATCCGATCCTATTCTCTATCCTATCCTATCCTCTATCCTATCCTATTCTCCATCCGATCCTATCCTCTATCCTATCTTATCCTCTATCCTATCCTATCCTCTATCCTATCCTATCCTATCCTCTATCTTATCCTATCCTCTATCCTATCCTATCCTCTATCATATCCTATCCTCTATCCTATCCAATCCTATATCCTATTCTCTATCCTATCCTATCCTCTATGATATCCTATCCTCTATCCTAACCTATTCTCTATCCTATCCTATCCTCTATCCTATCCAATCCTATCCTCTATCATATCCTCTATCCTATCCTATCCCCTATCCTATCCTATCCTCTATCCTATCCTATCCTCTATCCTATCCTATTCTCTATCCTATCCTATCCTCTATCCTATCCTATCCTCTATCCTATCCTATTCTCCATCCTATCCTATCCTCTATCCTATCCTATCCTCTATCCTATCCTATCCTCTATCCTATCCTATTCTCTATCCTATCTTATCCTCTATCCTATCCTATCCTCTATCCTATCCTATCCTCTATCCTATCCTATCCTCTATCCTATCCTATCCTCTATCCTATCCTATCCTCTATCCTATCTTATCCACTATCCTATCCTATCCTCTATCCTATCCTATCCTCTATCCTATCCTATCCTATCCTATCCTCTATCCTATCCTATCCTCTATCCTATCCTATCCTATCCTATCCTCTATCCTATCCTATCCTCTATCCTATCCTATCCTATCCTCTATCCTATCCTCTATCCTATCCAATCCTATATCCTATTCTCCATACTATCCTATCCTCTATCCTATCCTATCCTCTATCAGATCCTATCCTCTATCCTATCCTATCCTCTATCCTATCCTATCCTCTATCCTATCCTATTCTCTATCCTATCCTATCTTTCTATCCTATCCTATCCTCTATCCTATCCTATCCTCTCTCCTATTCTATCCTCTATCCTATCCAATCCTATATCGTATCCTCTATCCTATCCTATCCTCTATCCTATCCTATCCACTATCCTATCCTATCCTCTATCCTATCCTATCCTCTATCCTATCGTATCCTCTATCCTATCCTATCGTTTATCCTATCCTATCCTCTATCCTATCCTATTCTCTATCCTATCCTATCCTCTATCCTATCCTATCCTCAATCCTATCCTATCCTCTATCGTATATTATCCTCTATCCTATCCTATTCTCTATCCTATCCTATTCTCTATCCTATCCTACCCTCTATCCTATCCTATTCTCCATCCGATCCTATCCTCTATCCTATCTTATCCTCTATCCTATCCTATCCTCTATCCTATCCTATCCTCTATCCTATCCTATCCTATCCTCTATCTTATCGTATCCTCTATCATATCCTATCCTCTATCCTATCCTATCGTTGATCCTATCCTATCCTCTATCCTATCCTATCCTCTATCCTATCGTATCCTCTATCATATCCTATCCTCTATCCTATCCAATCCTATATCCTATTCTCTATCCTATCCTATCCTCTATGATATCCTATCCTCTATTCTAACCTATTCTCTATCCTATCCTATCCTCTATCCTATCCTATCCTATCCTCTATCCTATCCTCTATCCTATCCTATCCTATCGTTTATCCTATCCTATCCTCTATCCTATCCTATCCTCTAACATATCCTATCCGCTATCCTATCCTATCCTCTATCCTATTCTATCCTCTATCCTATCCAATCCTATATCCTATTCTCTATCCTATCCTATCCGCTATTCTATCCTATCCTCTATCCTATCCTATCCTCTATCCTATCATATCCTCTATCCTATCCTATCCCCTATCCTATCCTATCCTCTATCCTATCCTATCCTCTATCCTATCCTATCCTCTATCCTATCCTATCCTCTATCCTATCCTATTCTCTATCCTATCCTATCCTCTATCCTATGCTATCCTCTATCGTATCCTATCCTTTATCCTATCCTATCCTCTATCCTATCCTATCCGCTATCCTATCCAATCCTATATCCTATTCTCTATCCTATCCTATCCTCTATGATATCCTATCCTCTATCCTATACTATCCTCTATCCTATCCTATCCTCTATCCTATCCTATCCTCTATCCTATCCTATCCTCTATCCTATCCTATTCTCCATCCTATCCTATCCTCTATCCTATCCTATCCTCTATCCTATCCTATCCTCTATCCTATCCTGTCCTCTATCCTATCCTATCCTATCCTCTATCCTATCCTATCCTCTATCATATCCTATCCTCTATCCTATCCTATCGTTTATCCTATCCTATCCTCTATCCTATCCTATCCTCTATCCTATCCTATCCTCTATCCTATCCTATCGTTTATCCTATCCTATCCTCTATCCTATCCTATCGTTTATCCTATCCTATCCTCTATCCTATCCTATCCTCTATCCTATCCAATCCTCTATCCTATCCTATCCTCTATCCTATCCTATCCTCTATGATATCCTATCCTCTATCCTAACCTATTCTCTATCCTATCCTATCCTCCATCCTATCCTATCATATCCTCTATCCTATCCTATCCCCTATCCTATCCTATCCTCTATCCTATCCTATCCTCTATCCTATCCTATCCTCTATCCTATCCTATCCTCTATCCTATCCTATCCTCTATCCTATCCTATCCTCTATCCTATCCTATCCACTATCCTATCCTATCCTCTATCCTATCCTATCCTCTATCCTATCCTATCCTATCCTATCCTCTATCCTATCCTATCCTCTATCCTATCCTATCCTATCCTCTATCCTATCCTCTATCCTATCCAATCCTATATCCTATTCTCCATCCTATCCTATCCTCTATCCTATCCTATCCTCTATCAGATCCTATCCTCTATCCTATCCTATCCTCTATCCTATCGTATCCTATCCTCTATCCTATCCTATCCTCTATCCTATCGTATCCTCTATCCTATCGTATCCTCTATCCTATCCTATCGTTTATCCTATCCTATCCTCTATCCTATCCTATTCTCTATCCTATCCTATCCTCTATCCTATCCTATCCTCTATCCTATCCTATCCTCTATCGTATATTATCCTCTATCCTATCCTATTCTCTATCCTATCCTATTCTCTATCCTATCCTATCCTCTATCCTATCCTATTCTCCATCCGATCCTATCCTCTATCCTATCTTATCCTCTATCCTATCCTATCCTATCCTCTATCCTATCCTATCCTATCCTATCCTATCCTCTATCCTATCCTATCCTCTATCCTATCCTATCCTCTATCGTATATTATCCTCTATCCTATCCTATTCTCTATCCTATCCTATTCTCTATCCTATCCTATCCTCTATCCTATCCTATTCTCCATCCGATCCTATCCTCTATCATATCCTATCCTCTATCCTATCCTATCGTTTATCCTATCCTATCCTCTATCCTATCCAATCCTATATCCTATACTCTATCCTATCCTATCCTCTATTCTATCCTATCATCTATCCTATCCTATCCTCTATCCTATCATATCCTCTATCCTATCCTATTCTCTATCCTATCCTATCCTCTATCCTATCCTATTCTCTATCCTATCCTATCCTCTATCCTATGCTATCCTCTATCCTATCCTATTCTCCATCCTATCCTATCCTCTATCCTATCCTATCCTCTATCCTATCCTATCCTCTATCCTATCCTATCCTCTATCCTATCCTATCCTATCCTCTATCCTATCCTATCCTCTATCATATCCTATCCTCTATCCTATCCTATCGTTTATCCTATCCTATCCTCTATCCTATCCTATCCTCTATCCTATCCTATCCTCTATCCTATCCTATCCTCTATCCTATCCAATCCTCTATCCTATCCTATCCTCTATCCTATCCTATCCTCTATCCTATCCTATCCTCTATCCTATTCTATCCTCTATCCTATCCAATCCTATATCCTATTCTCTATCCTATCCTATCCTCTATGATATCCTATCCTCTATCCTAACCTATTCTCTATCCTATCCTATCCTCCATCCTATCCTATCATATCCTCTATCCTATCCTATCCCCTATCCTATCCTATCCTCTATCCTATCCTATCCTCTATGATATCCTATCCTATATCCTAACCTATTCTCTATCCTATCCTATTCTCTATCCTATCTTATCCTCTATCCTATCCTATCCTCTATCCTATCCTATCCTCTATCCTATCCAATCCTCCATCCTATCCTATCCTCTATCCTATCCTATCCTCTATCCTATCCTATCCTCTATCCTATCCTATCCTCTATCCTATTCTATCCTCTATCCTATCCAATCCTATATCCTATTCTCTATCCTATCCTATCCTCTATGATATCCTATCCTCTATCCTAACCTGTTCTCTATCCTATCCTATCCTCTATCCTATCCTATCCTCTATCCTATCCTATCCTCTATCCTATCCTATCCTCTATCCTATCCTATCCTCTATCCTATCATATCCTCTATCCTATCTTATCCACTATCCTATCCTATCCTCTATCCTATCATATCCTCTATCCTATCCTATTCTCTATCCTATCCTATCCTCTATCCTATCCTATTCTCTATCCTATCCTATCCTCTATCCTATGCTATCCTCTATCCTATCCTATTCTCCATCCTATCCTATCCTCTATCCTATCCTATCCTCTATCCTATCCTATCCTCTATCCTATCCTATCCTCTATCCTATCCTATCCTATCCTCTATCCTATCCTATCCTCTATCATATCCTATCCTCTATCCTATCCTATCGTTTATCCTATCCTATCCTCTATCCTATCCTATCCTCTATCCTATCCTATCCTCTATCCTATCCTATCCTCTATCCTATCCAATCCTCTATCCTATCCTATCCTCTATCCTATCCTATCCTCTATCCTATCCTATCCTCTATCCTATTCTATCCTCTATCCTATCCAATCCTATATCCTATTCTCTATCCTATCCTATCCTCTATGATATCCTATCCTCTATCCTAACCTATTCTCTATCCTATCCTATCCTCCATCCTATCCTATCATATCCTTTATCCTATCCTATCCCCTATCCTATCCTATCCTCTATCCTATCCTATCCTCTATGATATCCTATCCTCTATCCTAACCTATTCTCTATCCTATCCTATTCTCTATCCTATCTTATCCTCTATCCTATCCTATCCTCTATCCTATCCTATCCTCTATCCTATCCAATCCTCCATCCTATCCTATCCTCTATCCTATCCTATCCTCTATCCTATCCTATCCTCTATCCTATCCTATCCTCTATCCTATTCTATCCTCTATCCTATCCAATCCTATATCCTATTCTCTATCCTATCCTATCCTCTATGATATCCTATCCTCTATCCTAACCTATTCTCTATCCTATCCTATCCTCTATCCTATCCTATCCTCTATCCTATCCTATCCTCTATCCTATCCTATCCTCTATCCTATCCTATCCTCTATCCTATCATATCCTCTATCCTATCTTATCCACTATCCTATCCTATCCTCTATCCTATCCTATCCTCTATCCTATCCTATCCTATCCTATCCTCTATCCTATCCTATCCTCTATCCTATCCTATCCTATCCTATCCTCTATCCTATCCTATCCTCTATCCTATCCTATCCTATCCTCTATCCTATCCTCTATCCTATCCAATCCTATATCCTATTCTCCATCCTATCCTATCCTCTATCCTATCCTATCCTCTATCAGATCCTATCCTATCCTCTATCCTATCCTATTCTCTATCCTATCCTATCCTCTATCCTATCCTATCCTCTATCCTATCCTATCCTCTCTCCTATTCTATCCTCTATCCTATCCTATCCTCTATCCTATCCTATCCTCTATCCTATCCTATCCTCTATCCTATCATATCCTCTATCCTATCTTATCCACTATCCTATCCTATCCTCTATCCTATCCTATCCTCTATCCTATCCTATCCTATCCTATCCTCTATCCTATCCTATCCACTATCCTATCCTATCCTCTATCCTATCCTATCCTCTATCCTATCCTATCCTCTATCCTATCGTATCCTCTATCCTATCCTATCGTTTATCCTATCCTATCCTCTATCCTATCCTATCCTCTATCCTATCCTATCCCCTATCCTATCCTATCCTCTATCCTATCCTATCCTCTATCCTATCCTATCCTCTATCCTATCCTATCCTCTATCCTCTATCCTATCCTATCCTCTATCCTATCCTATCCTCTATCGTATATTATCCTCTATCCTATCCTATTCTCTATCCTATCCTATTCTCTATCCTATCCTATCCTCTATCCTATCCTATTCTCCATCCGATCCTATCCTCTATCCTATCTTATCCTCTATCCTATCCTATCCTCTATCCTATCCTATCCTCTATCCTATCCTATCCTCTCCTCTATCTTATCCTATCCTCTATCCTATCCTATCGTTTATCCTATCCTATCCTCTATCCTATCCTATCCTCTAACATATCCTATCCGCTATCCTATCCTATCCTCTATCCAATTCTATCCTCTATCCTATCCAATCCTATATCCTATTCTCTATCCTATCCTATCCTCTATCCTATCCTATTCTCCATCCGATCCTATCCTCTATCCTATCTTATCCTCTATCCTATCCTATCCTCTATCCTATCCTATCCTCTATCCTATCCTATCCCCTATCGTATCCTATCCTTTATCCTATCCTATCCTCTATCCTATCCTATCCGCTATCCTATCCAATCCTATATCCTATTCTCTATCCTATCCTATCCTCTATGATATCCTATCCTCTATCCTATACTATCCTCTATCCTATCCTATCCTCTATCCTATCCTATCCTCTATCCTATCCCATCCTCTATCCTATCCTATTCTCTATCCTATCCTATCCTCTATCCTATCCTATTCTCTATCCTATCCTATCCTCTATCCTATCCTATCCTCTATCCTATCCTATTCTCCATCCTATCCTATCCTCTATCCTATCCTATCCTCTATCCTATCCTATCCTCTATCCTATCCTATCCTCTATCCTATCCTATCCTATCCTCTATCCTATCCTATCCTCTATCATATCCTATCCTCTATCCTATCCTATCGTTTATCCTATCCTATCCTCTATCCTATCCTATCCTCTATCCTATCCTATCCTCTATCCTATCGTATCCTCTATCCTATCCTATCGTTTATCCTATCCTATGCTCTATCCTATCCTATTCTCTATCCTATCCTATCCTCTATCCTATCCTCTATTCTATCCAATCCTATATCCTATCCTCTATCATATCCTATCCTCTATCCTATCCAATCCTATATCCTATCCTCTATCATATCCTATCCTCTATCCTATCCTATCCTCTATCCTATCCTATCCTATCCTCTATCCTATCCTATCCTCTATCCTATCCTATCCTCTATCGTATCCTATCCTCTATCCTATCCTATCCTCTATCCTATCCTATCCTCTATCCTATCCTATCCGCTATCCTATCCAATCCTATATCCTATTCTCTATTCTATCCTATCCTCTATCCTATCCTATCCTCTATCCTATCCTATCCTCTATCCTATCCTATTCTCTATCCTATCCTATCCTCTATCCTATCCTATCCTCTATCCTATCCTATCCTCTCTCCTATTCTATCCTCTATCCTATCCAATCCTATATCGTATCCTCTATCCTATCCTATCCTCTATCCTATCCTATCCACTATCCTATCCTATCCTCTATCCTATCCTATCCTCTATCCTATCGTATCCTCTATCCTATCCTATCGTTTATCCTATCCAATCCTCTATCCTATCCTATTCTCTATCCTATCCTATCCTCTATCCTATCCTATCCTCTATCCTATCCTATCCTCTATCGTATATTATCCTCTATCCTATCCTATTCTCTATCCTATCCTATTCTCTATCCTATCCTATCCTCTATCCTATCCTATTCTCCATCCGATCCTATCCTCTATCCTATCTTATCCTCTATCCTATCCTATCCTCTATCCTATCCTATCCTCTATCCTATCCTATCCTATCCTCTATCTTATCCTATCCTCTATCATATCCTATCCTCTATCCTATCCTATCGTTTATCCTATCCTATCCTCTATCGTATCCTATTCTCTATCCTATCCTATTCTCTATCCTATCCTATCCTCTATCCTATCCTATTCTCCATCCGATCCTATCCTCTATCCTATCTTATCCTCTATCCTATCCTATCCTCTATCCTATCCTATCCTCTATCCTATCCTATCCTATCCTCTATCCTATCCTATCCTCTATCCTATCCTATCCTCTATCCTATCCTATCCGCTATCCTATCCAATCCTATATCCTATTCTCTATTCTATCCTATCCTCTATCCTATCCTATCCTCTATCCTATCCTATCCTCTATCCTATCCTATTCTCTATCCTATCCTATCCTCTATCCTATCCTATCCTCTATCCTATCCTATCCTCTCTCCTATTCTATCCTCTATCCTATCCAATCCTATATCGTATCCTCTATCCTATCCTATCCTCTATCCTATCCTATCCACTATCCTATCCTATCCTCTATCCTATCCTATCCTCTATCCTATCGTATCCTCTATCCTATCCTATCGTTTATCCTATCCAATCCTCTATCCTATCCTATTCTCTATCCTATCCTATCCTCTATCCTATCCTATCCTCTATCCTATCCTATCCTCTATCGTATATTATCCTCTATCCTATCCTATTCTCTATCCTATCCTATTCTCTATCCTATCCTATCCTCTATCCTATCCTATTCTCCATCCGATCCTATCCTCTATCCTATCTTATCCTCTATCCTATCCTATCCTCTATCCTATCCTATCCTCTACCCTATCCTATCCTATCCTCTATCTTATCCTATCCTCTATCATATCCTATCCTCTATCCTATCCTATCGTTTATCCTATCCTATCCTCTATCGTATCCTATTCTCTATCCTATCCTATTCTCTATCCTATCCTATCCTCTATCCTATCCTATTCTCCATCCGATCCTATCCTCTATCCTATCTTATCCTCTATCCTATCCTATCCTCTATCCTATCCTATCCTCTATCCTATCCTATCCTATCCTCTATCTTATCCTATCCTCTATCATATCCTATCCTCTATCCTATCCTATCGTTTATCCTATCCTATCCTCTATCCTATCCTATCCTCTATCCTATCCTATTCTCTATCCTATCCTATCCTCTATCCCATCCTATCCTCTATCCTATCCTATCCTCTATCCTATCCTATCCTCTATCCTATCCTATCCTCTATCCTATCCTATCCTCTATCCTATCCTATCCTCTATCCTATCCTATCCTCTATCCTATCCTATCCTCTATCATATCCTATCCTCTATCCTATCCAATCCTATATCCTATTCTCTATCCTATCCTATCCTCTATGATATCCTATCCTCTATCCTAACCTATTCTCTATCCTATCCTATCCTCTATCCTATCCTCTATCCTATCCTCTATCCTATCCTCTATCCTCTATCCTATCCTATCGTTTATCCTATCCTATCCTCTATCCTATCCTATCCTCTAACATATCCTATCCGCTATCCTATCCTATCCTCTATCCTATTCTATCCTCTATCCTATCCAATCCTATATCCTATTCTCTATCCTATCCTGTCCTCTATTCTAGCCTATCCTCTATCCTATCCTATCCTCTATCCTATCATATCCTCTATCCTATCCTATCCCCTATCCTATCCTATCCTCTATCCTATCCTATCCTCTATCCTATCCTATTCTCTATCCTATCCTATCCTCTATCCTATGCTATCCTCTATCGTATCCTATCCTTTATCCTATCCTATCCTCTATCCTATCCTATCCGCTATCCTATCCAATCCTATATCCTATTCTCTATCCTATCCTATCCTCTATGATATCCTATCCTCTATCCTATACTATCCTCTATCCTATCCTATCCTCTATCCTATCCTATCCTCTATCCTATCCTATCCTCTATCCTATCCTATTCTCTATCCTATCCTATCCTCTATCCTATCCTATTCTCTATCCTATCCTATCCTCTATCCTATCCTATCCTGTATCCTATCCTATCCTCTATCCTATCCTATCCTCTATCCTATTCTATCCTCTATCCTATCCAATCCTATATCCTATTCTCTATCCTATCCTATCCTCTATGATATCCTATCCTCTATCCTAACCTATTCTCTATCCTATCCTATCCTCCATCCTATCCTATCCTATCCTCTATCCTATCCTATCGTCTATCCTATCATATCCTCTATCCTATCCTATCCCCTATCCTATCCTATCCTCTATCCTATCCTATCCTCTATCCTATCCTATCCTCTATCCTATCCTATTCTCTATCCTATCCTATCCTCTATCCTATGCTATCCTCTATCCTATCCTATCCTCTATCGTATATTATCCTCTATCCTATCCTATTCTCTATCCTATCCTATCCTCTATCCTATCCTATTCTCCATCCGATCCTATCCTCTATCCTATCTTATCCTCTATCCTATCCTATCCTCTATCCTATCCTATCCTCTATCCTATCCTATCCTATCCTCTATCTTATCCTATCCTCTATCATATCCTATCCTCTATCCTATCCTATCGTTTATCCTATCCTATCCTCTATCCTATCCTATCCTCTATCCTATCCTATTCTCTATCCTATCCTATCCTCTATCCTATCCTATCCTCTATCCTATCCTATCCTCTATCCTATCCTATCCTCTATCCTATCCTATCCTCTATCATATCCTATCCTCTATCCTATCCAATCCTATATCCTATTCTCTATCCTATCCTATCCTCTATGATATCCTATCCTCTATCCTAACCTATTCTCTATCCTATCCTATCCTCTATCCTATCCAATCCTATCCTCTATCCTATCCTCTATCCTATCCTATCCTCTATCCTATCCTATCGTTTATCCTATCCTATCCTCTATCCTATCCTATCCTCTAACATATCCTATCCGCTATCCTATCCTATCCTCTATCCTATTCTATCCTCTATCCTATCCAATCCTATATCCTATTCTCTATCCTATCCTATCCTCTATTCTATCCTATCCTCTATCCTATCCTATCCTCTATCCTATCATATCCTCTATCCTATCCTATCCCCTATCCTATCCTATCCTCTATCCTATCCTATCCTCTATCCTATCCTATTCTCTATCCTATCCTATCCTCTATCCTATGCTATCCTCTATCCTATCCAATCCTATATCCTATTCTCTATCCTATCCTATCCTCTATCCTATCCTCTATTCCATCCAATCCTATATCCTATCCTCTATCATATCCTATCCTCTATCCTATCCTATCCTCTATCCTATCCTATGCTATCCTCTATCCTATCCTATCCTCTATCCTATCCTATCCTCTATCCTATGCTATCCTCTATCGTATCCTATCCTCTATCCTATCCTATCCTCTATCCTATCCTATCCTCTATCCTATCCAATCCTCTATCCTATCCTATCCTCTACCCTATCCTATCCTCTATCAGATCCTATCCTCTATCCTATCCTATCCTCTATCCTATCGTATCCTATCCTCTATCCTATCCTATCCTCTATCCTATCGTATCCTCTATCCTATCGTATCCTCTATCCTATCCTATCGTTTATCCTATCCTATGCTCTATCCTATCCTATTCTCTATCCTATCCTATCCTCTATCCTATCCTATTCTCTATCCTATCCTATCCTCTATCCCATCCTATCCTCTATCCTATCCTATCCTCTATCCTATCCTATCCTCTATCCTATCCTATCCTCTATCCTATCCTATCCTCTATCCTATCCTATCCTCTATCCTATCCTATCCTCTATCATATCCTATCCTCTATCCTATCCAATCCTATATCCTATTCTCTATCCTATCCTATCCTCTATGATATCCTATCCTCTATCCTAACCTATTCTCTATCCTATCCTATCCTCTATCCTATCCTCTATCCTATCCTCTATCCTATCCTCTATCCTCTATCCTATCCTATCGTTTATCCTATCCTATCCTCTATCCTATCCTATCCTCTAACATATCCTATCCGCTATCCTATCCTATCCTCTATCCTATTCTATCCTCTATCCTATCCAATCCTATATCCTATTCTCTATCCTATCCTGTCCTCTATTCTATCCTATCCTCTATCCTATCCTATCCTCTATCCTATCATATCCTCTATCCTATCCTATCCCCTATCCTATCCTATCCTCTATCCTATCCTATCCTCTATCCTATCCTATTCTCTATCCTATCCTATCCTCTATCCGATGCTATCCTCTATCGTATCCTATCCTTTATCCTATCCTATCCTCTATCCTATCCTATCCGCTATCCTATCCAATCCTATATCCTATTCTCTATCCTATCCTATCCTCTATGATATCCTATCCTCTATCCTATACTATCCTCTATCCTATCCTATCCTCTATCCTATCCTATCCTCTATCCTATCCTATCCTCTATCCTATCCTATTCTCTATCCTATCCTATCCTCTATCCTATCCTATTCTCTATCCTATCCTATCCTCTATCCTATCCTATCCTGTATCCTATCCTATCCTCTATCCTATCCTATCCTCTATCCTATTCTATCCTCTATCCTATCCAATCCTATATCCTATTCTCTATCCTATCCTATCCTCTATGATATCCTATCCTCTATCCTAACCTATTCTCTATCCTATCCTATCCTCCATCCTATCCTATCCTATCCTCTATCCTATCCTATCGTCTATCCTATCATATCCTCTATCCTATCCTATCCCCTATCCTATCCTATCCTCTATCCTATCCTATCCTCTATCCTATCCTATCCTCTATCCTATCCTATTCTCTATCCTATCCTATCCTCTATCCTATGCTATCCTCTATCGTATCGTATCCTCTATCCTATCCTATCCTCTATCCTATCCTATCCTCTATCCTATCCAATCCTCTATCCTATCCTATCCTCTATCCTATCCTATCCTCTATCCTATCCTTTCCTCTATCCTATCCTATCCTCTATCCTATTCTATCCTCTATCCTATCCAATCCTATATCCTATTCTCTATCCTATCCTATCCTCTATGATATCCTATCCTCTATCCTAACCTATTCTCTATCCTATCCTATCCTCTATCCTATCCTATCCTCTATCCTATCCTATCCTCTATCCTATCCTATCCTCTATCCTATCCAATCCTCTATCCTATCCTATCCTCTATCCTATCCTATCCACTATCCTATCCTATCCTCTATCCTATCCTATCCTCTATCCTATCCTATCCTATCCTATCCTCTATCCTATCCTATCCTCTATCCTATCCTATCCTCTATCCTATACTATCCGCTATCCTATCCAATCCTATATCCTATTCTCTATCCTATCCTATCCTCTATGATATCCTATCCTCTATCCTAACCTATTCTCGATCCTATCCTATCCTCTATCCTATCCTATCCTATCCTCTATCCTATCCTCTATCCTATCCAATCCTATATCCTATTCTCCATCCTATCCTATCCTCTACCCTATCCTATCCTCTATCAGATCCTATCCTCTATCCTATCCTATCCTCTATCCTATCGTATCCTATCCTCTATCCTATCCTATCCTCTATCCTATCGTATCCTCTATCCTATCGTATCCTCTATCCTATCCTATCGTTTATCCTATCCTATGCTCTATCCTATCCTATTCTCTATCCTATCCTATCCTCTATCCTATGCTATCCTCTATCGTATCCTATCCTCTATCCTATCCTATCCTCTACCCTATCCTATCCTCTATCAGATCCTATCCTCTATCCTATCCTATCCTCTATCCTATCGTATCCTATCCTCTATCCTATCCTATCCTCTATCCTATCGTATCCTCTATCCTATCGTATCCTCTATCCTATCCTATCGTTTATCCTATCCTATGCTCTATCCTATCCTATTCTCTATCCTATCCTATCCTCTATCCTATCCTACCCTCTATCCTATCGTATCCTATCCTCTATCCTATCCTATCCTCTATCCTATCGTATCCTCTATCCTATCGTATCCTCTATCCTATCCTATCGTTTATCCTGTCCTATGCTCTATCCTATCCTATTCTCTATCCTATCCTATCCTCTATCCTATCCTCTATTCTATCCAATCCTATATCCTATCCTCTATCATATCCTATCCTCTATCCTATCCTATCCTCTATCCTATCCTACCCTATCCTCTATCCTATCCTATCCTCTATCCTATCCTATCCTCTATCGTATCCTATCCTCTATCCTATCCTATCCTCTATCCTATCCTATCCTATCCGCTATCCTATCCAATCCTATATCCTATTCTCTATTCTATCCTATCCTCTATCCTATCCTATCCTCTATCCTATCCTATCCTCTATCCTATCCTATTCTCTATCCTATCCTATCCTCTATCCTATCCTATCCTCTATCCTATCCTATCCTCTCTCCTATTCTATCCTCTATCCTATCCTATCCTCTATCCTATCCTATTCTCTATCCTATCCTATCCTCTATCCTATCCTATCCTGTATCCTATCCTATCCTCTATCCTATCCTATCCTCTATCCTATTCTATCCTCTATCCTATCCAATCCTATATCCTATTCTCTATCCTATCCTATCCTCTATGATATCCTATCCTCTATCCTAACCTATTCTCTATCCTATCCTATCCTCCATCCTATCCTATCCTATCCTCTATCCTATCCTATCGTCTATCCTATCATATCCTCTATCCTATCCTATCCCCTATCCTATCCTATCCTCTATCCTATCCTATCCTCTATCCTATCCTATCCTCTATCCTATCCTATTCTCTATCCTATCCTATCCTCTATCCTATGCTATCCTCTATCCTATCCTATCCTCTATCGTATATTATCCTCTATCCTATCCTATTCTCTATCCTATCCTATCCTCTATCCTATCCTATTCTCCATCCGATCCTATCCTCTATCCTATCTTATCCTCTATCCTATCCTATCCTCTATCCTATCCTATCCTCTATCCTATCCTATCCTATCCTCTATCTTATCCTATCCTCTATCATATCCTATCCTCTATCCTATCCTATCGTTTATCCTATCCTATCCTCTATCCTATCCTATCCTCTATCCTATCCTATTCTCTATCCTATCCTATCCTCTATCCTATCCTATCCTCTATCCTATCCTATCCTCTATCCTATCCTATCCTCTATCCTATCCTATCCTCTATCATATCCTATCCTCTATCCTATCCAATCCTATATCCTATTCTCTATCCTATCCTATCCTCTATGATATCCTATCCTCTATCCTAACCTATTCTCTATCCTATCCTATCCTCTATCCTATCCAATCCTATCCTCTATCCTATCCTCTATCCTATCCTATCCTCTATCCTATCCTATCGTTTATCCTATCCTATCCTCTATCCTATCCTATCCTCTAACATATCCTATCCGCTATCCTATCCTATCCTCTATCCTATTCTATCCTCTATCCTATCCAATCCTATATCCTATTCTCTATCCTATCCTATCCTCTATTCTATCCTATCCTCTATCCTATCCTATCCTCTATCCTATCATATCCTCTATCCTATCCTATCCCCTATCCTATCCTATCCTCTATCCTATCCTATCCTCTATCCTATCCTATTCTCTATCCTATCCTATCCTCTATCCTATGCTATCCTCTATCCTATCCAATCCTATATCCTATTCTCTATCCTATCCTATCCTCTATCCTATCCTCTATTCCATCCAATCCTATATCCTATCCTCTATCATATCCTATCCTCTATCCTATCCTATCCTCTATCCTATCCTATGCTATCCTCTATCCTATCCTATCCTCTATCCTATCCTATCCTCTATCCTATGCTATCCTCTATCGTATCCTATCCTCTATCCTATCCTATCCTCTATCCTATCCTATCCTCTATCCTATCCAATCCTCTATCCTATCCTATCCTCTACCCTATCCTATCCTCTATCAGATCCTATCCTCTATCCTATCCTATCCTCTATCCTATCGTATCCTATCCTCTATCCTATCCTATCCTCTATCCTATCGTATCCTCTATCCTATCGTATCCTCTATCCTATCCTATCGTTTATCCTATCCTATGCTCTATCCTATCCTATTCTCTATCCTATCCTATCCTCTATCCTATCCTATTCTCTATCCTATCCTATCCTCTATCCCATCCTATCCTCTATCCTATCCTATCCTCTATCCTATCCTATCCTCTATCCTATGCTATCCTCTATCGTATCCTATCCTCTATCCTATCCTATCCTCTATCCTATCCTATCCTCTATCATATCCTATCCTCTATCCTATCCAATCCTATATCCTATTCTCTATCCTATCCTATCCTCTATGATATCCTATCCTCTATCCTAACCTATTCTCTATCCTATCCTATCCTCTATCCTATCCTCTATCCTATCCTCTATCCTATCCTCTATCCTCTATCCTATCCTATCGTTTATCCTATCCTATCCTCTATCCTATCCTATCCTCTAACATATCCTATCCGCTATCCTATCCTATCCTCTAT
The DNA here is from genome assembly GCF_050948215.1 of Halictus rubicundus. Taxonomy (NCBI): domain Eukaryota; kingdom Metazoa; phylum Arthropoda; class Insecta; order Hymenoptera; family Halictidae; genus Halictus; species Halictus rubicundus. The sequence continues at coordinate 124,126 of NW_027488926.1, forward strand.
CCTATTCTATCCTCTATCCTATCCAATCCTATATCCTATTCTCTATCCTATCCTGTCCTCTATTCTATCCTATCCTCTATCCTATCCTATCCTCTATCCTATCATATCCTCTATCCTATCCTATCCCCTATCCTATCCTATCCTCTATCCTATCCTATCCTCTATCCTATCCTATTCTCTATCCTATCCTATCCTCTATCCGATGCTATCCTCTATCGTATCCTATCCTTTATCCTATCCTATCCTCTATCCTATCCTATCCGCTATCCTATCCAATCCTATATCCTATTCTCTATCCTATCCTATCCTCTATGATATCCTATCCTCTATCCTATACTATCCTCTATCCTATCCTATCCTCTATCCTATCCTATCCTCTATCCTATCCTATCCTCTATCCTATCCTATTCTCTATCCTATCCTATCCTCTATCCTATCCTATTCTCTATCCTATCCTATCCTCTATCCTATCCTATCCTGTATCCTATCCTATCCTCTATCCTATCCTATCCTCTATCCTATTCTATCCTCTATCCTATCCAATCCTATATCCTATTCTCTATCCTATCCTATCCTCTATGATATCCTATCCTCTATCCTAACCTATTCTCTATCCTATCCTATCCTCCATCCTATCCTATCCTATCCTCTATCCTATCCTATCGTCTATCCTATCATATCCTCTATCCTATCCTATCCCCTATCCTATCCTATCCTCTATCCTATCCTATCCTCTATCCTATCCTATCCTCTATCCTATCCTATTCTCTATCCTATCCTATCCTCTATCCTATGCTATCCTCTATCGTATCGTATCCTCTATCCTATCCTATCCTCTATCCTATCCTATCCTCTATCCTATCCAATCCTCTATCCTATCCTATCCTCTATCCTATCCTATCCTCTATCCTATCCTTTCCTCTATCCTATCCTATCCTCTATCCTATTCTATCCTCTATCCTATCCAATCCTATATCCTATTCTCTATCCTATCCTATCCTCTATGATATCCTATCCTCTATCCTAACCTATTCTCTATCCTATCCTATCCTCTATCCTATCCTATCCTCTATCCTATCCTATCCTCTATCCTATCCTATCCTCTATCCTATCCAATCCTCTATCCTATCCTATCCTCTATCCTATCCTATCCACTATCCTATCCTATCCTCTATCCTATCCTATCCTCTATCCTATCCTATCCTATCCTATCCTCTATCCTATCCTATCCTCTATCCTATCCTATCCTCTATCCTATACTATCCGCTATCCTATCCAATCCTATATCCTATTCTCTATCCTATCCTATCCTCTATGATATCCTATCCTCTATCCTAACCTATTCTCGATCCTATCCTATCCTCTATCCTATCCTATCCTATCCTCTATCCTATCCTCTATCCTATCCAATCCTATATCCTATTCTCCATCCTATCCTATCCTCTACCCTATCCTATCCTCTATCAGATCCTATCCTCTATCCTATCCTATCCTCTATCCTATCGTATCCTATCCTCTATCCTATCCTATCCTCTATCCTATCGTATCCTCTATCCTATCGTATCCTCTATCCTATCCTATCGTTTATCCTATCCTATGCTCTATCCTATCCTATTCTCTATCCTATCCTATCCTCTATCCTATGCTATCCTCTATCGTATCCTATCCTCTATCCTATCCTATCCTCTACCCTATCCTATCCTCTATCAGATCCTATCCTCTATCCTATCCTATCCTCTATCCTATCGTATCCTATCCTCTATCCTATCCTATCCTCTATCCTATCGTATCCTCTATCCTATCGTATCCTCTATCCTATCCTATCGTTTATCCTATCCTATGCTCTATCCTATCCTATTCTCTATCCTATCCTATCCTCTATCCTATCCTACCCTCTATCCTATCGTATCCTATCCTCTATCCTATCCTATCCTCTATCCTATCGTATCCTCTATCCTATCGTATCCTCTATCCTATCCTATCGTTTATCCTATCCTATGCTCTATCCTATCCTATTCTCTATCCTATCCTATCCTCTATCCTATCCTCTATTCTATCCAATCCTATATCCTATCCTCTATCATATCCTATCCTCTATCCTATCCTATCCTCTATCCTATCCTATCCTATCCTCTATCCTATCCTATCCTCTATCCTATCCTATCCTCTATCGTATCCTATCCTCTATCCTATCCTATCCTCTATCCTATCCTATCCTATCCGCTATCCTATCCAATCCTATATCCTATTCTCTATTCTATCCTATCCTATCCTCTATCCTATCCTATCCTCTATCCTATCCTATCCTATCCTATCCTCTATCCTATCCTATCCTCTATCCTATCCTATCCTCTATCCTATACTATCCGCTATCCTATCCAATCCTATATCCTATTCTCTATCCTATCCTATCCTCTATGATATCCTATCCTCTATCCTAACCTATTCTCGATCCTATCCTATCCTCTATCCTATCCTATCCTATCCTCTATCCTATCCTCTATCCTATCCAATCCTATATCCTATTCTCCATCCTATCCTATCCTCTACCCTATCCTATCCTCTATCAGATCCTATCCTGTATCCTATCCTATCCTCTATCCTATCGTATCCTATCCTCTATCCTATCCTATCCTCTATCCTATCGTATCCTCTATCCTATCGTATCCTCTATCCTATCCTATCGTTTATCCTATCCTATGCTCTATCCTATCCTATTCTCTATCCTATCGTATCCTCTATCCTATCCTATCGTTTATCCTATCCTATGCTCTATCCTATCCTATTCTCTATCCTATCCTATCCTCTATCCTATGCTATCCTCTATCGTATCCTATCCTCTATCCTATCCTATCCTCTATCCTATCCTATCCTCTATCCTATCCAATCCTCTATCCTATCCTATCCTCTATCCTATCCTATCCTCTATCCTATCCTATCCTCTATCCTATCCTATCCTCTATCCTATTCTATCCTCTATCCTATCCAATCCTATATCCTATTCTCTATCCTATCCTATCCTCTATGATATCCTATCCTCTATCCTAACCTATTCTCTATCCTATCCTATCCTCTATCCTATCCTATCCTCTATCCTATCCTATCCTCTATCCTATCCTATCCTCTATCCTATCCTATCCTCTATCCTATCCTATCCTCTATCCTATCCTATCCACTATCCTATCCTATCCTCTATCCTATCCTATCATCTATCCTATCCTATCCTATCCTATCCTCTATCCTATCCTATCCTCTATCCTATCCTATCCTCTATCCTATACTATCCGCTATCCTATCCAATCCTATATCCTATTCTCTATCCTATCCTATCCTCTATGATATCCTATCCTCTATCCTAACCTATTCTCGATCCTATCCTATCCTCTATCCTATCCTATCCTATCCTCTATCCTATCCTCTATCCTATCCAATCCTATATCCTATTCTCCATCCTATCCTATCCTCTACCCTATCCTATCCTCTATCAGATCCTATCCTCTATCCTATCCTATCCTCTATCCTATCGTATCCTCTATCCTATCGTATCCTCTATCCTATCCTATCGTTTATCCTGTCCTATGCTCTATCCTATCCTATTCTCTATCCTATCCTATCCTCTATCCTATCCTCTATTCTATCCAATCCTATATCCTATCCTCTATCATATCCTATCCTCTATCCTATCCTATCCTCTATCCTATCCTACCCTATCCTCTATCCTATCCTATCCTCTATCCTATCCTATCCTCTATCGTATCCTATCCTCTATCCTATCCTATCCTCTATCCTATCCTATCCTATCCGCTATCCTATCCAATCCTATATCCTATTCTCTATTCTATCCTATCCTCTATCCTATCCTATCCTCTATCCTATCCTATCCTCTATCCTATCCTATTCTCTATCCTATCCTATCCTCTATCCTATCCTATCCTCTATCCTATCCTATCCTCTCTCCTATTCTATCCTCTATCCTATCCTATCCTATATCGTATCCTCTATCCTATCCTATCCTCTATCCTATCCTATCCACTATCCTATCCTATCCTCTATCCTATCCTATCCTCTATCCTATCGTATCCTCTATCCTATCCTACCGTTTATCCTATCCTATCCTCTATCCTATCCTATTCTCTATCCTATCCTATCCTCTATCCTATCCTATCCTCTATCGTATATTATCCTCTATCCTATCCTATTCTCTATCCTATCCTATCCTCTATCCTATCCTATTCTCCATCCGATCCTATCCTCTATCCTATCTTATCCTCTATCCTATCCTATCCTCTATCCTATCCTATCCTCTATCCTATCCTATCCTATCCTCTATCTTATCCTATCCTCTATCATATCCTATCCTCTATCCTATCCTATCGTTTATCCTATCCTATCCTCTATCCTATCCTATCCTCTATCCTATCCTATTCTCTATCCTATCCTATCCTCTATCCTATCCTATCCTCTATCCTATCCTATCCTCTATCCTATCCTATCCTCTATCCTATCCTATCCTCTATCATATCCTATCCTCTATCCTATCCAATCCTATATCCTATTCTCTATCCTATCCTATCCTCTATGATATCCTATCCTCTATCCTAACCTATTCTCTATCCTATCCTATCCTCTATCCTATCCAATCCTATCCTCTATCCTATCCTCTATCCTATCCTATCCTCTATCCTATCCTATCGTTTATCCTATCCTATCCTCTATCCTATCCTATCCTCTAACATATCCTATCCGCTATCCTATCCTATCCTCTATCCTATTCTATCCTCTATCATATCCAATCCTATATCCTATTCTCTATCCTATCCTATCCTCTATTCTATCCTATCCTCTATCCTATCCTATCCTCTATCCTATCATATCCTCTATCCTATCCTATCCCCTATCCTATAATATCCTCTATCCTATCCTATTCTCTATCCTATCCTATTCTCTATCCTATCCTATCCTCTATCCTATGCTATCCTCTATCCTATCCAATCCTATATCCTATTCTCTATCCTATCCTATCCTCTATCCTATCCTCTATTCCATCCAATCCTATATCCTATCCTCTATCATATCCTATCCTCTATCCTATCCTATCCTCTATCCTATCCTATCCTATCCTCTATCCTATCCTATCCTCTATCCTATCCTATCCTCTATCCTATGCTATCCTCTATCGTATCCTATCCTCTATCCTATCCTATCCTCTATCCTATCCTATCATCTATCCTATCCAATCCTCTATCCTATCCTATCCTCTACCCTATCCTATCCTCTATCAGATCCTATCCTCTATCCTATCCTATCCTCTATCCTATCGTATCCTATCCTCTATCCTATCCTATCCTCTATCCTATCGTATCCTCTATCCTATCGTATCCTCTATCCTATCCTATCGTTTATCCTATCCTATGCTCTATCCTATCCTATTCTCTATCCTATCCTATCCTCTATCCTATGCTATCCTCTATCGTATCCTATCCTCTATCCTATCCTATCCTCTATCCTATTCTATCCTCTATCCTATCCTATCCTCTATCCTATCCAATCCTCTATCCTGTCCTATCCTCTATCCTATCCTATCCTCTATCCTATCCTATCCTCTATCCTATCCTATCCTCTATCCTATTCTATCCTCTATCCTATCCAATCCTATATCCTATTCTCTATCCTATCCTATCCTCTATGATATCCTATCCTCTATCCTAACCTATTCTCTATCCTATCCTATCCTCTATCCTATCCTATCCTCTATCCTATCCTATCCTCTATCCTATCCTATCCTCTATCCTATCCTATCCTCTATCCTATCCTATCCTCTATCCTATCCTATCCACTATCCTATCCTATCCTCTATCCTATCCTATCCTCTATCCTATCCTATCCTATCCTATCCTCTATCCTATCCTATCCTCTATCCTATCCTATCCTCTATCCTATACTATCCGCTATCCTATCCAATCCTATATCCTATTCTCTATCCTATCCTATCCTCTATGATATCCTATCCTCTATCCTAACCTATTCTCGATCCTATCCTATCCTCTATCCTATCCTATCCTATCCTCTATCCTATCCTCTATCCTATCCAATCCTATATCCTATTCTCCATCCTATCCTATCCTCTACCCTATCCTATCCTCTATCAGATCCTATCCTCTATCCTATCCTATCCTCTATCCTATCGTATCCTATCCTCTATCCTATCCTATCCTCTATCCTATCGTATCCTCTATCCTATCGTATCCTCTATCCTATCCTATCGTTTATCCTATCCTATGCTCTATCCTATCCTATTCTCTATCCTATCCTATCCTCTATCCTATGCTATCCTCTATCGTATCCTATCCTCTATCCTATCCTATCCTCTACCCTATCCTATCCTCTATCAGATCCTATCCTCTATCCTATCCTATCCTCTATCCTATCGTATCCTATCCTCTATCCTATCCTATCCTCTATCCTATCGTATCCTCTATCCTATCGTATCCTCTATCCTATCCTATCGTTTATCCTATCCTATGCTCTATCCTATCCTATTCTCTATCCTATCCTATCCTCTATCCTATCCTCTATTCTATCCAATCCTATATCCTATCCTCTATCATATCCTATCCTCTATCCTATCCTATCCTCTATCCTATCCTATCCTATCCTCTATCCTATCCTATCCTCTATCCTATCCTATCCTCTATCGTATCCTATCCTCTATCCTATCCTATCCTCTATCCTATCCTATCCTATCCGCTATCCTATCCAATCCTATATCCTATTCTCTATTCTATCCTATCCTATCCTCTATCCTATCCTATCCTCTATCCTATCCTATCCTATCCTATCCTATCCTCTATCCTATCCTATCCTCTATCCTATCCTATCCTCTATCCTATACTATCCGCTATCCTATCCAATCCTATATCCTATTCTCTATCCTATCCCATCCTCTATGATATCCTATCCTCTATCCTAACCTATTCTCGATCCTATCCTATCCTCTATCCTATCCTATCCTATCCTCTATCCTATCCTCTATCCTATCCAATCCTATATCCTATTCTCCATCCTATCCTATCCTCTACCCTATCCTATCCTCTATCAGATCCTATCCTCTATCCTATCCTATCCTCTATCCTATCGTATCCTATCCTCTATCCTATCCTATCCTCTATCCTATCGTATCCTCTATCCTATCGTATCCTCTATCCTATCCTATCGTTTATCCTATCCTATGCTCTATCCTATCCTATTCTCTATCCTATCGTATCCTCTATCCTATCCTATCGTTTATCCTATCCTATGCTCTATCCTATCCTATTCTCTATCCCATCCTATCCTCTATCCTATGCTATCCTCTATCGTATCCTATCCTCTATCCTATCCTATCCTCTATCCTATCCTATCCTCTATCCTATCCAATCATCTATCCTATCCTATCCTCTATCCTATCCTATCCTCTATCCTATCCTATCCTCTATCCTATCCTATCCTCTATCCTATTCTATCCTCTATCCTATCCAATCCTATATCCTATTCTCTATCCTATCCTATCCTCTATGATATCCTATCCTCTATCCTAACCTATTCTCTATCCTATCCTATCCTCTATCCTATCCTATCCTCTATCGTATATTATCCTCTATCCTATCCTATTCTCTATCCTATCCTATCCTCTATCCTATCCTATTCTCCATCCGATCCTATCCTCTATCCTATCTTATCCTCTATCCTATCCTATCCTCTATCCTATCCTATCCTCTATCCTATCCTATCCTATCCTCTATCTTATCCTATCCTCTATCATATCCTATCCTCTATCCTATCCTATCGTTTATCCTATCCTATCCTCTATCCTATCCTATCCTCTATCCTATCCTATTCTCTATCCTATCCTATCCTCTATCCTATCCTATCCTCTATCCTATCCTATCCTCTATCCTATCCTATCCTCTATCCTATCCTATCCTCTATCATATCCTATCCTCTATCCTATCCAATCCTATATCCTATTCTCTATCCTATCCTATCCTCTATGATATCCTATCCTCTATCCTAACCTATTCTCTATCCTATCCTATCCTCTATCCTATCCAATCCTATCCTCTATCCTATCCTCTATCCTATCCTATCCTCTATCCTATCCTATCGTTTATCCTATCCTATCCTCTATCCTATCCTATCCTCTAACATATCCTATCCGCTATCCTATCCTATCCTCTATCCTATTCTATCCTCTATCCTATCCAATCCTATATCCTATTCTCTATCCTATCCTATCCTCTATTCTATCCTATCCTCTATCCTATCCTATCCTCTATCCTATCATATCCTCTATCCTATCCTATCCCCTATCCTATCCTATCCTCTATCCTATCCTATCCTCTATCCTATCCTATTCTCTATCCTATCCTATCCTCTATCCTATGCTATCCTCTATCCTATCCAATCCTATATCCTATTCTCTATCCTATCCTATCCTCTATCCTATCCTCTATTCCATCCAATCCTATATCCTATCCTCTATCATATCCTATCCTCTATCCTATCCTATCCTCTATCCTATCCTATCCTATCCTCTATCCTATCCTATCCTCTATCCTATCCTATCCTCTATCCTATGCTATCCTCTATCGTATCCTATCCTCTATCCTATCCTATCCTCTATCCTATCCTATCCTCTATCCTATCCAATCCTCTATCCTATCCTATCCTCTACCCTATCCTATCCTCCATCAGATCCTATCCTCTATCCTATCCTATCCTCTATCCTATCGTATCCTATCCTCTATCCTATCCTATCCTCTATCCTATCGTATCCTCTATCCTATCGTATCCTCTATCCTATCCTATCGTTTATCCTATCCTATGCTCTATCCTATCCTATTCTCTATCCTATCCTATCCTCTATCCTATGCTATCCTCTATCGTATCCTATCCTCTATCCTATCCTATCCTCTATCCTATCCTATCCTCTATCCTATCCAATCCTCTATCCTATCCTATCCTCTATAATATCCTATCCTCTATCCTATCCTATCCTCTATCCTATCCTATCCTCTATCCTATTCTATCCTCTATCCTATCCAATCCTATATCCTATTCTCTATCCTATCCTATCCTCTATGATATCCTATCCTCTATCCTAACCTATTCTCTATCCTATCCTATCCTCTATCCTATCCTATCCTCTATCCTATCCTATCCTCTATCCTATCCTATCCTCTATCCTATCCTATCCTCTATCCTATCCTATCCTCTATCCTATCCTATCCACTATCCTATCCTATCCTCTATCGTATCCTATCATCTATCCTATCCTATCCTATCCTATCCTCTATCCTATCCTATCCTCTATCCTATCCTATCCTCTATCCTATACTATCCGCTATCCTATCCAATCCTATATCCTATTCTCTATCCTATCCTATCCTCTATGATATCCTATCCTCTATCCTAACCTATTCTCGATCCTATCCTATCCTCTATCCTATCCTATCCTATCCTCTATCCTATCCTCTATCCTATCCAATCCTATATCCTATTCTCCATCCTATCCTATCCTCTACCCTATCCTATCCTCTATCAGATCCTATCCTCTATCCTATCCTATCCTCTATCCTATCGTATCCTATCCTCTATCCTATCCTATCCTCTATCCTATCGTATCCTCTATCCTATCGTATCCTCTATCCTATCCTATCGTTTATCCTGTCCTATGCTCTATCCTATCCTATTCTCTATCCTATCCTATCCTCTATCCTATCCTCTATTCTATCCAATCCTATATCCTATCCTCTATCATATCCTATCCTCTATCCTATCCTATCCTCTATCCTATCCTATCCTATCCTCTATCCTATCCTATCCTCTATCCTATCCTATCCTCTATCGTATCCTATCCTCTATCCTATCCTATCCTCTATCCTATCCTATCCTATCCGCTATCCTATCCAATCCTATATCCTATTCTCTATTCTATCCTATCCTCTATCCTATCCTATCCTCTATCCTATCCTATCCTCTATCCTATCCTATTCTCTATCCTATCCTATCCTCTATCCTATCCTATCCTCTATCCTATCCTATCCTCTCTCCTATTCTATCCTCTATCCTATCCAATCCTATATCGTATCCTCTATCCTATCCTATCCTCTATCCTATCCTATCCACTATCCTATCCTATCCTCTATCCTATCCTATCCTCTATCCTATCGTATCCTGTATCCTATCCTACCGTTTATCCTATCCTATCCTCTATCCTATCCTATTCTCTATCCTATCCTATCCTCTATCCTATCCTATCCTCTATCGTATATTATCCTCTATCCTATCCTATTCTCTATCCTATCCTATCCTCTATCCTATCCTATTCTCCATCCGATCCTATCCTCTATCCTATCTTATCCTCTATCCTATCCTATCCTCTATCCTATCCTATCCTCTATCCTATCCTATCCTATCCTCTATCTTATCCTATCCTCTATCATATCCTATCCTCTATCCTATCCTATCGTTTATCCTATCCTATCCTCTATCCTATCCTATCCTCTATCCTATCCTATTCTCTATCCTATCCTATCCTCTATCCTATCCTATCCTCTATCCTATCCTATCCTCTATCCTATCCTATCCTCTATCCTATCCTATCCTCTATCCTATCCTATCCTCTATCATATCCTATCCTCTATCCTATCCAATCCTATATCCTATTCTCTATCCTATCCTATCCTCTATGATATCCTATCCTCTATCCTAACCTATTCTCTATCCTATCCTATCCTCTATCCTATCCAATCCTATCCTCTATCCTATCCTCTATCCTATCCTATCCTCTATCCTATCCTATCGTTTATCCTATCCTATGCTCTATCCTATCCTATTCTCTATCCCATCCTATCCTCTATCCTATGCTATCCTCTATCGTATCCTATCCTCTATCCTATCCTATCCTCTATCCTATCCTATCCTCTATCCTATCCAATCATCTATCCTATCCTATCCTCTATCCTATCCTATCCTCTATCCTATCCTATCCTCTATCCTATCCTATCCTCTATCCTATTCTATCCTCTATCCTATCCAATCCTATATCCTATTCTCTATCCTATCCTATCCTCTATGATATCCTATCCTCTATCCTAACCTATTCTCTATCCTATCCTATCCTCTATCCTATCCTATCCTCTATCGTATATTATCCTCTATCCTATCCTATTCTCTATCCTATCCTATCCTCTATCCTATCCTATTCTCCATCCGATCCTATCCTCTATCCTATCTTATCCTCTATCCTATCCTATCCTCTATCCTATCCTATCCTCTATCCTATCCTATCCTATCCTCTATCTTATCCTATCCTCTATCATATCCTATCCTCTATCCTATCCTATCGTTTATCCTATCCTATCCTCTATCCTATCCTATCCTCTATCCTATCCTATTCTCTATCCTATCCTATCCTCTATCCTATCCTATCCTCTATCCTATCCTATCCTCTATCCTATCCTATCCTCTATCCTATCCTATCCTCTATCATATCCTATCCTCTATCCTATCCAATCCTATATCCTATTCTCTATCCTATCCTATCCTCTATGATATCCTATCCTCTATCCTAACCTATTCTCTATCCTATCCTATCCTCTATCCTATCCAATCCTATCCTCTATCCTATCCTCTATCCTATCCTATCGTTTATCCTATCCTATCCTCTATCCTATCCTATCCTCTAACATATCCTATCCGCTATCCTATCCTATCCTCTATCCTATTCTATCCTCTATCCTATCCAATCCTATATCCTATTCTCTATCCTATCCTATCCTCTATCCTATCCTATCCTCTATCCTATCATATCCTCTATCCTATCCTATCCCCTATCCTATCCTATCCTCTATCCTATCCTATCCTCTATCCTATCCTATTCTCTATCCTATCCTATCCTCTATCCTATCCAATACTCTATCCTATCCTATCCTCTATCCTATCCTATCCTCTATCCTGTCCTATCCTCTATCCTATCCTATCCTCTATCCTATCCTATCCTCTATCCTATCATATCCTCTATCCTATCCTATCCCCTATCCTATCCTATCCTCTATCCTATCCTATCCTCTATCCTATCCTATTCTCTATCCTATCCTATCCTCTATCCTATGCTATCCTCTATCCTATCCAATCCTATATCCTATTCTCTATCCTATCCTATCCTCTATTCTATCCTATCCTCTATCCTATCCTATCCTCTATCCTATCATATCCTCTATCCTATCCTATCCCCTATCCTATCCTATCCTTTATACTATCCTATCCTCTATCCTATCCTATCCGCTATCCTATCCAATACTATATCCTATTCTCTATCCTATCCTATCCTCTATGATATCCTATCCTCTATCCTATACTATCCTCTATCCTATCCTATCCTCTATCCTATCCTATCCTCTATCCTATCCTATCCTCTATCCTATCCTATCCTCTATCCTATCCTATGCTCTATCCTATCCTATCCTCTATCCTATTCTATCCTCTATCCTATCCAATCCTATATCCTATTCTCTATCCTATCCTATCATCTATGATATCCTATCCTCTATCCTAACCTATTCTCTATCCTATCCTATCCTCCATCCTATCCTATCCTATCCTCTATCCTATCCTATCCTCTATCCTATCATATCCTCTATCCTATCCTATCCCCTATCCTATCCTATCCTCTATCCTATCCTATCCTCTATCCTATCCTATCCTCTATCCTATCCTATCCTCTATCCTATCCTATTCTCTATCCTATCCTATCCTCTATCCTATGCTATCCTCTATCGTATCCTATCCTTTATCCTATCCTATCCTCTATCCTATCCTATCCGCTATCCTATCCAATCCTATATCCTATTCTCTATCCTATCCTATCCTCTATGATATCCTACCCTCTATCCTATACTATCCTCTATCCTATCCTATCCTCTATCCTATCCTATTCTCTATCTTATCCTATCCTCTATCCTATCCTATCCTCTATCCTATCCTATCCTCTATCATATCCTATGCTCTATCCTATCCTATCCTTTATCCTATCCTATCCTCTATCCTATCCTATCCTCTATCCTATCCTATCCTCTATCCTATCCTATCCTCTATCCTATCCAATCCTCTATCCTATCCTATCCTATCCTCTATCCTATCCTATCCTCTATCCTATCCTATTCTCTATCCTATCCTATCCTCTATCCTATCCTATCCTGTATCCTATCCTATCCTCTATCCTATCCTATCCTCTATCCTATTCTATCCTCTATCCTATCCAATCCTATATCCTATTCTCTATCCTATCCTATCCTCTATGATATCCTATCCTCTATCCTAACCTATTCTCTATCCTATCCTATCCTCCATCCTATCCTATCCTATCCTCTATCCTATCCTATCCTCTATTATATCATATCCTCTATCCTATCCTATCCCCTATCCTATCCTATCCTCTATCCTATCCTATCCTCTATCCTATCCTATCCTCTATCCTATCCTATTCTCTATCCTATCCTATCCTCTATCCTATGCTATCCTCTATCGTATCCTATCCTCTATCCTATCCTATCCTCTATCCTATCCTATCCTCTATCCTATCCAATCCTCTATCCTATCCTATCCTCTATCCTATCCTATCCTCTATCCTATCCTATCCTCTATCCTATCCTATCCTCTATCCTATTCTATCCTCTATCCTATCCAATCCTATATCCTATTCTCTATCCTATCCTATCCTCTATGATATCCTATCCTCTATCCTAACCTATTCTCTATCCTATCCTATCCTCTATCCTATCCTATCCTCTATCCTATCCTATCCTCTATCCTATCCTATTCTCTATCCTATCCTATCCTCTATCCTATGCTATCCTCTATCGTATCCTATCCTCTATCCTATCCTATCCTCTATCCTATCCTATCCTCTATCCTATCCAATCCTCTATCCTATCCTATCCTATCCTCTATCCTATCCTATCCTCTATCCTATCCTATTCTCTATCCTATCCTATCCTCTATCCTATCCTATCCTGTATCCTATCCTATCCTCTATCCTATCCTATCCTCTATCCTATTCTATCCTCTATCCTATCCAATCCTATATCCTATTCTCTATCCTATCCTATCCTCTATGATATCCTATCCTCTATCCTAACCTATTCTCTATCCTATCCTATCCTCCATACTATCCTATCCTATCCTCTATCCTATCCTATCCTCTATCCTATCATATCCTCTATCCTATCCTATCCCCTATCCTATCCTATTCTCTATCCTATCCTATCCTCTATCCTATGCTATCCTCTATCGTATCCTATCCTCTATCCTATCCTATCCTCTATCCTATCCTATCCTCTATCCTATCCAATCCTCTATCCTATCCTATCCTCTATCCTATCCTATCCTCTATCCTATCCTATCCTCTATCCTATCCTATCCTCTATCCTATTCTATCCTCTATCCTATCCAATCCTATATCCTATTCTCTATCCTATCCTATCCTCTATGATATCCTATCCTCTATCCTAACCTATTCTCTATCCTATCCTATCCTCTATCCTATCCTATCCTCTATCCTATCCTATCCTCTATCCTATCCTATTCTCTATCCTATCCTATCCTCTATCCTATGCTATCCTCTATCGTATCCTATCCTCTATCCTATCCTATCCTCTATCCTATCCTATCCTCTATCCTATCCTATTCTCTATCCTATCCTATCCTCTATCCTATCCTATCCTGTATCCTATCCTATCCTCTATCCTATCCTATCCTCTATCCTATTCTATCCTCTATCCTATCCAATCCTATATCCTATTCTCTATCCTATCCTATCCTCTATGATATCCTATCCTCTATCCTAACCTATTCTCTATCCTATCCTATCCTCCATCCTATCCTATCCTATCCTCTATCCTATCCTATCCTCTATCCTATCATATCCTCTATCCTATCCTATCCCCTATCCTATCCTATCCTCTATCCTATCCTATCCTCTATCCTATCCTATTCTCTATCCTATCCTATCCTCTATCCTATGCTATCCTCTATCGTATCCTATCCTCTATCCTATCCTATCCTCTATCCTATCCTATCCTCTATCCTATCCAATCCTCTATCCTATCCTATCCTCTATCCTATCCTATCCTCTATCCTATCCTATCCTCTATCCTATCCTATCCTCTATCCTATTCTATCCTCTATCCTATCCAATCCTATATCCTATTCTCTATCCTATCCTATCCTCTATGATATCCTATCCTCTATCCTAACCTATTCTCTATCCTATCCTATCCTCTATCCTATCCTATCCTCTATCCTATCCTATCCTCTATCCTATCCTATTCTCTATCCTATCCTATCCTCTATCCTATGCTATCCTCTATCGTATCCTATCCTCTATCCTATCCTATCCTCTATCCTATCCTATCCTCTATCGTATCCAATCCTCTATCCTATCCTATCCTCTATCCTATCCTATCCTCTATCCTATCCTATCCTCTATCCTATCCTATCCTCTATCCTATCCTATCCTCTATCCTATCCTATTCTCTATCCTATCCTATCCTCTATCCTATGCTATCCTCTATCGTATCCTATCCTCTATCCTATCCTATCCTCTATCCTATCATATCCTCTATCCTATCCTATCCCCTATCCTATCCTATCCTCTATCCTATCCTATCCTCTATCCTATCCTATTCTCTATCCTATCCTATCCTCTATCCTATGCTATCCTCTATCCTATCCAATCCTATATCCTATTCTCTATCCTATCCTATCCTCTATTCTATCCTATCCTCTATCCTATCCTATCCTCTATCCTATCATATCCTCTATCCTATCCTATCCCCTATCCTATCCTATCCTTTATCCTATCCTATCCTCTATCCTATCCTATCCGCTATCCTATCCAATACTATATCCTATTCTCTATCCTATCCTATCCTCTATGATATCCTATCCTCTATCCTATACTATCCTCTATCCTATCCTATCCTCTATCCTATCCTATCCTCTATCCTATCCTATCCTCTATCCTATCCTATTCTCTATCCTATCCTATCCTCTATCCTATCCTATTCTCTATCCTATCCTATCCTCTATCCTATCCTATCCTCTATCCTATCCTATTCTCCATCATATCCTATCCTCTATCCTATCCTATCCTCTATCCTATCCTATCCTCTATCCTATCCTATCCTCTATCCTATCCTATCCTATCCTCTATCCTATCCTATCCTCTATCATATCCTATCCTCTATCCTATCCTATCGTTTATCCTATCCTATCCTCTATCCTATCCTATCCTCTATCCTATCCTATCCTCTATCCTACCCTATCCTCTATCCTATCCAATCCTCTATCCTATCCTATCCTCTATCCTATCCTATCCTCTATCCTATCCTATCCTCTATCCTATCCTATCCTCTATCCTATTCTATCCTCTATCCTATCCAATCCTATATCCTATTCTCTATCGTATCCTATCATCTATGATATCCTATCCTCTATCCTAACCTATTCTCTATCCTATCCTATCCTCCATCCTATCCTATCCTATCCTCTATCCTATCCTATCCTCTATCCTATCATATCCTCTATCCTATCCTATCCCCTATCCTATCCTATCCTCTATCCTATCCTATCCTCTATCCTATCCTATTCTCTATCCTATCCTATCCTCTATCCTATGCTATCCTCTATCGTATCCTATCCTTTATCCTATCCTATCCTCTATCCTATCCTATCCGCTATCCTATCCAATCCTATATCCTATTCTCTATCCTATCCTATCCTCTATGATATCCTACCCTCTATCCTATACTATCCTCTATCCTATCCTATCCTCTATCCTATCCTATCCTCTATCCTATCCTATCCTCTATCCTATCCTATTCTCTATCTTATCCTATCCTCTATCCTATCCTATCCTCTATCCTATCCTATCCTCTATCATATCCTATGCTCTATCCTATCCTATCCTTTATCCTATCCTATCCTCTATCCTATCCTATCCTCTATCCTATCCTATCCTCTATCCTATCCTATCCTCTATCCTATCCAATCCTCTATCCTATCCTATCCTCTATCCTATCCTATCCTCTATCCTATCCTATTCTCTATCCTATCCTATCCTCTATCCTATCCTATCCTGTATCCTATCCTATCCTCTATCCTATCCTATCCTCTATCCTATTCTATCCTCTATCCTATCCAATCCTATATCCTATTCTCTATCCTATCCTATCCTCTATGATATCCTATCCTCTATCCTAACCTATTCTCTATCCTATCCTATCCTCCATCCTATCCTATCCTATCCTCTATCCTATCCTATCCTCTATCCTATCATATCCTGTATCCTATCCTATCCCCTATCCTATCCTATCCTCTATCCTATCCTATCCGCTATCCTATCCTATCCTCTATTATATCCTATTCTCTATCCTATCCTATCCTCTATCCTATGCTATCCTCTATCGTATCCTATCCTCTATCCTATCCTATCCTCTATCCTATCCTATCCTCTATCCAATCCAATCCTCTATCCTATCCTATCCTCTATCCTATCCTATCCTCTATCCTATCCTATCCTCTATCCTATCCTATCCTCTATCCTATTCTATCCTCTATCCTATCCAATCCTATATCCTATTCTCTATCCTATCCTATCCTCTATGATATCCTATCCTCTATCCTAACCTATTCTCTATCCTATCCTATCCTCTATCCTATCCTATCCTCTATCCTATCCTATCCTCTATCCTATCCTATTCTCTATCCTATCCTATCCTCTATCCTATGCTATCCTCTATCGTATCCTATCCTCTATCCTATCCTATCCTCTATCCTATCCTATCCTCTATCCTATCCTATCCTCTATCCTATCCAATCCTCTATCCTATCCTATCCTCTATCCTATCCTATCCTCTATCCTATCCTATCCTCTATCCTATCCTATCCTCTATCCTATTCTATCCTCTATCCTATCCAATCCTATATCCTATTCTCTATCCTATCCTATCCTCTATGATATCCTATCCTCTATCCTAACCTATTCTCTATCCTATCCTATCCTCTATCCTATCCTATTCTCTATCCTTTCCTATCCTCTATGATATCCTATCCTCTATCCTAACCTATTCTCGATCCTATCCTATCCTCTATCCTATCCTATCCTATCCTCTATCCTATCCTCTATCCTATCCAATCCTATATCCTATTCTCCATCCTATCCTATCCTCTACCCTATCCTATCCTCTATCAGATCCTATCCTCTATCCTATCCTATCCTCTATCCTATCGTATCCTATCCTCTATCCTATCCTATCCTCTATCCTATCGTATCCTCTATCCTATCGTATCCTCTATCCTATCCTATCGTTTATCCTATCCTATGCTCTATCCTATCCTATTCTCTATCCTATCCTATCCTCTATCCTATCCTCTATTCTATCCAATCCTATACCCTATCCTCTATCATATCCTATCCTCTATCCTATCCTATCCTCTATCCTATCCTATCCTATCCTCTATCCTATCCTATCCTCTATCCTATCCTATCCTCTATCGTATCCTATCCTCTATCCTATCCTATCCTCTATCCTATCCTATCCTCTATCCTATCCTATCCGCTATCCTATCCAATCATATACCCTATTCTCTATTCTATCCTATCCTCTATCCTATCCTATCCTCTATCCTATCCTATCCTCTATCCTATCCTATTCTCTATCCTATCCTATCCTCTATCCTATCCTATCCTCTATCCTATCCTATCCTCTCTCCTATTCTATCCTCTATCCTATCCAATCCTATATCGTATCCTCTATCCTATCCTATCCTCTATCCTATCCTATCCACTATCCTATCCTATCCTCTATCCTATCCTATCCTCTATCCTATCGTATCCTCTATCCTATCCTATCGTTTATCCTATCCTATCCTCTATCCTATCCTATTCTCTATCCTACCCTATCCTCTATCCTATCCTATTCTCTATCCTATCCTATCCTCTATCCTATCCTATCCTCTATCGTATATTATCCTCTATCCTATCCTATTCTCTATCCTATCCTATTCTCTATCCTATCCTATCCTCTATCCTATCCTATTCTCCATCCGATCCTATCCTCTATCCTATCTTATCCTCTATCCTATCCTATCCTCTATCCTATCCTATCCTCTATCCTATCCTATCCTATCCTCTATCTTATCCTATCCTCTATCATATCCTATCCTCTATCCTATCCTATCGTTTATCCTATCCTATCCTCTATCCTATCCTATCCTCTATCCTATCCTATCCTCTATCCTATCCTATCCTCTATCCTATCCTATTCTCTATCCTATCCTATCCTCTATCCTATCCTATCCTCTATCCTATCCTATCCTCTATCCTATCCTATCCTCTATCATATCCTATCCTCTATCCTATCCAATCCTATATCCTATTCTCTATCCTATCCTATCCTCTATGATATCCTATCCTCTATCCTAACCTATTCTCTATCCTATCCTATCCTCTATCCTATCCTATCCTATCCTCTATCCTATCCTCTATCCTATCCTATCCTCTATACTATCCTATCGTTTATCCTATCCTATCCTCTATCCTATCCTATCCTCTAACATATCCTATCCGCTATCCTATCCTATCCTCTATCCTATTCTATCCTCTATCCTATCCAATCCTATATCCTATTCTCTATCCTATCCTATCCTCTATTCTATCCTATCCTCTATCCTATCCTATCCTCTATCCTATCATATCCTCTATCCTATCCTATCCCCTATCCTATCCTATCCTCTATCCTATTCTATCCTCTATCCTATCCAATCCTATATCCTATTCTCTATCCTATCCTATCCTCTATGATATCCTATCCTCTATCCTAACCTATTCTCTATCCTATCCTATCCTCCATCCTATCCTATCCTATCCTCTATCCTATCCTATCCTCTATCCTATCCTATCCTCTATCCTATCCTATTCTCTATCCTATCCTATCCTCTATCCTATGCTATCCTCTATCGTATCCTATCCTCTATCCTATCCTATCCTCTATCCTATCCTATCCTCTATCCTATCCAATCCTCTATCCTATCCTATCCTCTATCCTATCCTATCCTCTATCCTATCCTATCCTGTATCCTATCCTATCCTCTATCCTATTCTATCCTCTATCCTATCCAATCCTATATCCTATTCTCTATCCTATCCTATCCTCTATGATATCCTATCCTCTATCCTAACCTATCCTCTATCCTATCGTATCCTCTATCCTATCCTATCGTTTATCCTATCCTATGCTCTATCCTATCCTATTCTCTATCCTATCCTATCCTCTATCCTATCCTCTATTCTATCCAATCCTATATCCTATCCTCTATCATATCCTATCCTCTATCCTATCCTATCCTCTATCCTATCCTATCCCATCCTCTATCCTATCCTATCCTCTATCCTATCCTATCCTCTATCGTATCCTATCCTCTATCCTATCCTATCCTCTATCCTATCCTATCCTCTATCCTATCCTATCCGCTATCCTATCCAATCCTATATCCTATTCTCTATTCTATCCTATCCTCTATCCTATCCTATCCTCTATCCTATCCTATCCTCTATCCTATCCTATTCTCTATCCTATCCTATCCTCTATCCTATCCTATCCTCTATCCTATCCTATCCTCTCTCCTATTCTATCCTCTATCCTATCCAATCCTATATCGTATCCTCTATCCTATCCTATCGTTTATCCTATCCTATGCTCTATCCTATCCTATTCTCTATCCTATCCTATCCTCTATCCTATCCTCTATTCTATCCAATCCTATACCCTATCCTCTATCATATCCTATCCTCTATCCTATCCTATCCTCTATCCTATCCTATCCTATCCTCTATCCTATCCTATCCTCTATCCTATCCTATCCTCTATCGTATCCTATCCTCTATCCTATCCTATCCTCTATCCTATCCTATCCTCTATCCTATCCTATCCGCTATCCTATCCAATCATATACCCTATTCTCTATTCTATCCTATCCTCTATCCTATCCTATCCTCTATCCTATCCTATCCTCTATCCTATCCTATTCTCTATCCTATCCTATCCTCTATCCTATCCTATCCTCTATCCTATCCTATCCTCTCTCCTATTCTATCCTCTATCCTATCCAATCCTATATCGTATCCTCTATCCTATCCTATCCTCTATCCTATCCTATCCACTATCCTATCCTATCCTCTATCCTATCCTATCCTCTATCCTATCGTATCCTCTATCCTATCCTATCGTTTATCCTATCCTATCCTCTATCCTATCCTATTCTCTATCCTACCCTATCCTCTATCCTATCCTATTCTCTATCCTATCCTATCCTCTATCCTATCCTATCCTCTATCGTATATTATCCTCTATCCTATCCTATTCTCTATCCTATCCTATTCTCTATCCTATCCTATCCTCTATCCTATCCTATTCTCCATCCGATCCTATCCTCTATCCTATCTTATCCTCTATCCTATCCTATCCTCTATCCTATCCTATCCTCTATCCTATCCTATCCTATCCTCTATCTTATCCTATCCTCTATCATATCCTATCCTCTATCCTATCCTATCGTTTATCCTATCCTATCCTCTATCCTATCCTATCCTCTATCCTATCCTATCCTCTATCCTATCCTATCCTCTATCCTATCCTATTCTCTATCCTATCCTATCCTCTATCCTATCCTATCCTCTATCCTATCCTATCCTCTATCCTATCCTATCCTCTATCATATCCTATCCTCTATCCTATCCAATCCTATATCCTATTCTCTATCCTATCCTATCCTCTATGATATCCTATCCTCTATCCTAACCTATTCTCTATCCTATCCTATCCTCTATCCTATCCTATCCTATCCTCTATCCTATCCTCTATCCTATCCTATCCTCTATACTATCCTATCGTTTATCCTATCCTATCCTCTATCCTATCCTATCCTCTAACATATCCTATCCGCTATCCTATCCTATCCTCTATCCTATTCTATCCTCTATCCTATCCAATCCTATATCCTATTCTCTATCCTATCCTATCCTCTATTCTATCCTATCCTCTATCCTATCCTATCCTCTATCCTATCATATCCTCTATCCTATCCTATCCCCTATCCTATCCTATCCTCTATCCTATTCTATCCTCTATCCTATCCAATCCTATATCCTATTCTCTATCCTATCCTATCCTCTATGATATCCTATCCTCTATCCTAACCTATTCTCTATCCTATCCTATCCTCCATCCTATCCTATCCTATCCTCTATCCTATCCTATCCTCTATCCTATCCTATCCTCTATCCTATCCTATTCTCTATCCTATCCTATCCTCTATCCTATGCTATCCTCTATCGTATCCTATCCTCTATCCTATCCTATCCTCTATCCTATCCTATCCTCTATCCTATCCAATCCTCTATCCTATCCTATCCTCTATCCTATCCTATCCTCTATTCTATCCTATCCTGTATCCTATCCTATCCTCTATCCTATTCTATCCTCTATCCTATCCAATCCTATATCCTATTCTCTATCCTATCCTATCCTCTATGATATCCTATCCTCTATCCTAACCTATCCTCTATCCTATCGTATCCTCTATCCTATCCTATCGTTTATCCTATCCTATGCTCTATCCTATCCTATTCTCTATCCTATCCTATCCTCTATCCTATCCTCTATTCTATCCAATCCTATATCCTATCCTCTATCATATCCTATCCTCTATCCTATCCTATCCTCTATCCTATCCTATCCCATCCTCTATCCTATCCTATCCTCTATCCTATCCTATCCTCTATCGTATCCTATCCTCTATCCTATCCTATCCTCTATCCTATCCTATCCTCTATCCTATCCTATCCGCTATCCTATCCAATCCTATATCCTATTCTCTATTCTATCCTATCCTCTATCCTATCCTATCCTCTATCCTATCCTATCCTCTATCCTATCCTATTCTCTATCCTATCCTATCCTCTATCCTATCCTATCCTCTATCCTATCCTATCCTCTCTCCTATTCTATCCTCTATCCTATCCAATCCTATATCGTATCCTCTATCCTATCCTATCCTCTATCCTATCCTATCCACTATCCTATCCTATCCTCTATCCTATCCTATCCTCTATCCTATCGTATCCTCTATCCTATCCTATCGTTTATCCTATCCTATCCTCTATCCTATCCTATTCTCTATCCTATCCTATCCTCTATCCTATCCTATTCTCTATCCTATCCTATCCTCTATCCTATCCTATCCTCTATCGTATATTATCCTCTATCCTATCCTATTCTCTATCCTATCCTATTCTCTATCCTATCCTATCCTCTATCCTATCCTATTCTCCATCCGATCCTATCCTCTATCCTATCTTATCCTCTATCCTATCCTATCCTCTATCCTATCCTATCCTCTATCCTATCCTATCCTATCTTCTATCTAATCCTATCCTCTATCATATCCTATCCTCTATCCTATCCTATCGTTTATCCTATCCTATCCTCTATCCTATCCTATCCTCTATCCTATCCTATCCTCTATCCTATCCTATCCTCTATCCTATCCTATTCTCTATCCTATCCTATCCTCTATCCTATCCTATCCTCTATCCTATCCTATCCTCTATCCTATCCTATCCTCTATCATATCCTATCCTCTATCCTATCCAATCCTATATCCTATTCTCTATCCTATCCTATCCTCTATGATATCCTATCCTCTATCCTAACCTATTCTCTATCCTATCCTATCCTCTATCCTATCCTATCCTATCCTCTATCCTATCCTCTATCCTATCCTCTATCCTATCCAATCCTATATCCTATTCTCCATCCTATCCTATCCTCTATCCTATCCTATCCTATCCTCTATCCTATCCTCTATCATATCCTATCCTCTATCCTATCCTATCCTCTATCCTATCCTATCCTCTATCCTATCCTATTCTCTATCCTATCCTATCCTCTATCCTATCATATCCTCTATCCTATCCTATCCTCTCTCCTATTCTATCCTCTATCCTATCCAATCCTATATCGTATCCTCTATCCTATCCTATCCTCTATCCTATCCTATCCACTATCCTATCCTATCCTCTATCCTATCCTATCCTCTATCCTATCGTATCCTCTATCCTATCCTACCGTTTATCCTATCCTATCCTCTATCCTATCCTATTCTCTATCCTATCCTATCCTCTATCCTATCCTATCCTCTATCGTATATTATCCTCTATCCTATCCTATTCTCTATCCTATCCTATCCTCTATCCTATCCTATTCTCCATCCGATCCTATCCTCTATCCTATCTTATCCTCTATCCTATCCTATCCTCTATCCTATCCTATCCTCTATCCTATCCTATCCTATCCTCTATCTTATCCTATCCTCTATCATATCCTATCCTCTATCCTATCCTATCGTTATCCTATCCTATCCTCTATCCTATCCTATCCTCTATCCTATCCTATTCTCTATCCTATCCTGTCCTCTATCCTATCCTATCCTCTATCCTATCCTATCCTCTATCCTATCCTATCCTCTATCCTATCCTATCCTCTATCCTATCCTATCCTCTATCATATCCTATCCTCTATCCTATCCAATCCTATATCCTATTCTCTATCCTATCCTATCCTCTATGATATCCTATCCTCTATCCTAACCTATTCTCTATCCTATCCTATCCTCTATCCTATCCAATCCTATCCTCTATCCTATCCTCTATCCTATCCTATCCTCTATCCTATCCTATCGTTTATCCTATCCTATCCTCTATCCTATCCTATCCTCTAACATATCCTATCCGCTATCCTATCCTATCCTCTATCCTATTCTATCCTCTATCCTATCCAATCCTATATCCTATTCTCTATCCTATCCTATCCTCTATTCTATCCTATCCTCTATCCTATCCTATCCTCTATCCTATCATATCCTCTATCCTATCCTATCCCCTATCCTATCCTATCCTCTATCCTATCCTATCCTCTATCCTATCCTATTCTCTATCCTATCCTATCCTCTATCCTATGCTATCCTCTATCCTATCCAATCCTATATCCTATTCTCTATCCTATCCTATCCTCTATCCTATCCTCTATTCCATCCAATCCTATATCCTATCCTCTATCATATCCTATCCTCTATCCTATCCTATCCTCTATCCTATCCTATCCTATCCTCTATCCTATCCTATCCTCTATCCTATCCTATCCTCTATCGTATCCTATCCTCTATCCTATCCTATCCTCTATCCTATCCTATCCTCTATCCTATCCTATCCGCTATCCTATCCAATCCTATCCTCTATCCTATCCTATTCTCCATCCGATCCTATCCTCTATCCTATCTTATCCTCTATCCTATCCTATCCTCTATCCTATCCTATCCTCTATCCTATCCTATCCTATCCTCTATCTTATCCTATCCTCTATCATATCCTATCCTCTATCCTATCCTATCGTTTATCCTATCCTATCCTCTATCCTATCCTATCCTCTATCCTATCCTATTCTCTATCCTATCCTATCCTCTATCCTATCCTATCCTCTATCCTATCCTATCCTCTATCCTATCCTATCCTCTATCCTATCCTATCCTCTATCATATCCTATCCTCTATCCTATCCAATCCTATATCCTATTCTCTATCCTATCCTATCCTCTATGATATCCTATCCTCTATCCTAACCTATTCTCTATCCTATCCTATCCTCTATCCTATCCAATCCTATCCTCTATCCTATCCTCTATCCTATCCTATCCTCTATCCTATCCTATCGTTTATCCTATCCTATCCTCTATCCTATCCTATCCTCTAACATATCCTATCCGCTATCCTATCCTATCCGCTATCCTATCCTATCCTCTATCCTATTCTATCCTCTATCCTATCCAATCCTATATCCTATTCTCTATCCTATCCTATCCTCTATTCTATCCTATCCTCTATCCTATCCTATCCTCTATCCTATCATATCCTCCATCCTATCCTATCCCCTATCCTATCCTATCCTCTATCCTATCCTATCCTCTATCCTATCCTATTCTCTATCCTATCCTATCCTCTATCCTATGCTATCCTCTATCCTATCCAATCCTATATCCTATTCTCTATCCTATCCTATCCTCTATCCTATCCTCTATTCCATCCAATCCTATATCCTATCCTCTATCATATCCTATCCTCTATCCTATCCTATCCTCTATCCTATCCTATCCTATCCTCTATCCTATCCTATCCTCTATCCTATCCTATCCTCTATCGTATCCTATCCTCTATCCTATCCTATCCTCTATCCTATCCTATCCTCTATCCTATCCTATCCGCTATCCTATCCAATCCTATATCCTATTCTCTATTCTATCCTATCCTCTATCCTATCCTATCCTCTATCCTATCCTATCCTCTATCCTATCCTATCCTCTATCCTATCCTATCCTCTATCCTATCCTATCCGCTATCCTATCCAATCCTATATCCTATTCTCTATTCTATCCTATCCTCTATCCTATCCTATCCTCTATCCTATCCTATCCTCTATCATATCCTATCCTCTATCCTATCCAATCCTATATCCTATTCTCTATCCTATCCTATCCTCTATGATATCCTATCCTCTATCCTAACCTATTCTCTATCCTATCCTATCCTCTATCCTATCCAATCCTATCCTCTATCCTATCCTCTATCCTATCCTATCCTCTATCCTATCCTATCCTCTATCCTATCCTATCGTTTATCCTATCCTATCCTCTATCCTATCCTATCCTCTAACATATCCTATCCGCTATCCTATCCTATCCTCTATCCTATTCTATCCTCTATCCTATCCAATCCTATATCCTATTCTCTATCCTATCCTATCCTCTATTCTATCCTATCCTCTATCCTATCCTATCCTCTATCCTATCATATCCTCTATCCTATCCTATCCCCTATCCTATCCTATCCTATCCTCTATCCTATCCTATCCTCTATCCTATCCTATCCGCTATCCTATCCAATCCTATATCCTATTCTCTATTCTATCCTATCCTCTATCCTATCCTATCCTCTATCCTATCCTATCCTCTATCCTATCCTATCCACTATCCTATCCTATCCTCTATCCTATCCTATCCTCTATCCTATCGTATCCTCTATCCTATCCTACCGTTTATCCTATCCTATCCTCTATCCTATCCTATTCTCTATCCTATCCTATCCTCTATCCTATCCTATCCTCTATCGTATCCTATCCTTTATCCTATCCTATCCTCTATCCTATCCTATCCGCTATCCTATCCAATCCTATATCCTATTCTCTATCCTATCCTATCCTCTATGATATCCTATCCTCTATCCTAACCTATTCTCTATCCTATCCTATCCTCTATCCTATCCTATCCTCTATCCTATCCTATCCTCTATCCTATCCTATTCTCTATCCTATCCTATCCTCTATCCTATGCTATCCTCTATCGTATCCTATCCTCTATCCTATCCTATCCTCTATCCTATCCTATCCTCTATCCTATCCTATCCTCTATCCTATCCAATCCTCTATCCTATCCTATCCTCTATCCTATCCTATCCTCTATCCTATCCTATCCTCTATCCTATCCTATCCTCTATCCTATTCTATCCTCTATCCTATCCAATCCTATATCCTATTCTCTATCCTATCCTATCCTCTATGATATCCTATCCTCTATCCTAACCTATTCTCGATCCTATCCTATCCTCTATCCTATCCTATCCTATCCTCTATCCTATCCTCTATCCTATCCTCTATCCTATCCAATCCTATATCCTATTCTCCATCCTATCCTATCCTCTACCCTATCCTATCCTCTATCAGATCCTATCCTCTATCCTATCCTATCCTCTATCCTATCGTATCCTATCCTCTATCCTATCCTATCCTCTATCCTATCGTATCCTCTATCCTATCGTATCCTCTATCCTATCCTATCGTTTATCCTATCCTATGCTCTATCCTATCCTATTCTCTATCCTATCCTATCCTCTATCCTATCCTCTATTCTATCCAATCCTATATCCTATCCTCTATCATATCCTATCCTCTATCCTATCCTATCCTCTATCCTATCCTATCCTATCCTCTATCCTATCCTACCCTCTATCCTATCCTATCCTCTATCGTATCCTATCCTCTATCCTATCCTATCCTCTATCCTATCCTATCCTCTATCCTATCCTATCCGCTATCCTATCCAATCCTATATCCTATTCTCTATTCTATCCTATCCTCTATCCTATCCTATCGTTTATCCTATCCTATCCTCTATCCTATCCTATTCTCTATCCTATCCTATCCTCTATCCTATCCTATTCTCTATCCTATCCTATCCTCTATCCTATCCTATCCTATCCGCTATCCTATCCAATCCTATATCCTATTCTCTATTCTATCCTATCCTCTATCCTATCCTATCCTCTATCCTATCCTATCCTCTCTCCTATTCTATCCTCTATCCTATCCAATCCTATATCGTATCCTCTATCCTATCCTATCCTCTATCCTATCCTATCCTCTATCCTATTCTATCCTCTATCCTATCCTATCCTCTATCCTATCCTATTCTCCATCCGATCCTATCCTCTATCCTATCTTATCCTCTATCCTATCCTATCCTCTATCCTATCCTATCCTCTATCCTATCCTATCCTATCCTCTATCTTATCCTATCCTCTATCATATCCTATTCTCTATCCTATCCTATCGTTTATCCTATCCTATCCTCTATCCTATCCTATCCTCTATCCTATCCTATTCTCTATCCTATCCTATCCTCTATCCTATCCTATCCTCTATCCTATCCTATCCTCTATCCTATCCTATCCTCTATCCTATCCTATCCTCTATCATATCCTATCCTCTATCCTATCCAATCCTATATCCTATTCTCTATCCTATCCTATCCTCTATGATATCCTATCCTCTATCCTAACCTATTCTCTATCCTATCCTATCCTCTATCCTATCCAATCCTATCCTCTATCCTATCCTCTATCCTATCCTATCCTCTATCCTATCCTATCGTTTATCCTATCCTATCCTCTATCCTATCCTATCCTCTAACATATCCTATCCGCTATCCTATCCTATCCTCTATCCTATTCTATCCTCTATCCTATCCAATCCTATATCCTATTCTCTATCCTATCCTATCCTCTATTCTATCCTATCCTCTATCCTATCCTATCCTCTATCCTATCATATCCTCTATCCTATCCTATCCCCTATCCTATCCTATCCTCTATCCTATCCTATCCTCTATCCTATCCTATTCTCTATCCTATCCTATCCTCTATCCTATGCTATCCTCTATCCTATCCAATCCTATATCCTATTCTCTATCCTATCCTATCCTCTATCCTATCCTCTATTCCATCCAATCCTATATCCTATCCTCTATCATATCCTATCCTCTATCCTATCCTATCCTCTATCCTATCCTATCCTATCCTCTATCCTATCCTATCCTCTATCGTATCCTATCCTCTATCGTATCCTATCCTCTATCCTATCCTATCCTCTATCCTATCCTATCCTCTATCCTATCCTATCCGCTATCCTATCCAATCCTATATCCTATTCTCTATTCTATCCTATCCTCTATCCTATCCTATCCTCTATCCTATCCTATCCTCTATCCTATCCTATTCTCTATCCTATCCTATCCTCTTTCCTATCCTATCCTCTATCCTATCCTATCCTCTATCCTATCCAATCCTATATCGTATCCTCTATCCTATCCTATCCTCTATCCTATCCTATCCACTATCCTATCCTATCCTCTATCCTATCCTATCCTCTATCCTATCGTATCCTCTATCCTATCCTACCGTTTATCCTATCCTATCCTCTATCCTATCCTATTCTCTATCCTATCCTATCCTCTATCCTATCCTATCCTCTATCGTATCCTATCCTTTATCCTATCCTATCCTCTATCCTATCCTATCCGCTATCCTATCCAATCCTATATCCTATTCTCTATCCTATCCTATCCTCTATGATATCCTATCCTCTATCCTAACCTATTCTCTATCCTATCCTATCCTCTATCCTATCCTATCCTCTATCCTATCCTATCCTCTATCCTATCCTATTCTCTATCCTATCCTATCCTCTATCCTATGCTATCCTCTATCGTATTCTATCCTCTATCCTATCCTATCCTCTATCCTATCCTATCCTCTATCCTATCCTATCCTCTATCCTATCCTATCCGCTATCCTATCCAATCCTATATCCTATTCTCTATTCTATCCTATCCTCTATCCTATCCTATCCTCTATCCTATCCTATCCTCTATCCTATCCTATTCTCTATCCTATCCTATCCTCTATCCTATCCTATCCTCTATCCTATCCTATCCTCTCTCCTATTCTATCCTCTATCCTATCCAATCCTATATCGTATCCTCTATCTTATCCTATCCTCTATCCTATCCTATCCACTATCCTATCCTATCCTCTATCCTATCCTATCCTCTATCCTATCGTATCCTCTATCCTATCCTATCGTTTATCCTATCCTATCCTCTATCCTATCCTATTCTCTATCCTATCCTATCCTCTATCCTATCCTATTCTCTATCCTATCCTATCCTCTATCCTATCCTATCCTCTATCGTATATTATCCTCTATCCTATCCTATTCTCTATCCTATCCTATTCTCTATCCTATCCTATCCTCTATCCTATCCTATTCTCCATCCGATCCTATCCTCTATCCTATCTTATCCTCTATCCTATCCTATCCTCTATCCTATCCTATCCTCTATCCTATCCTATCCTATCCTCTATCATATCCTATCCTCTATCATATCCTATCCTCTATCCTATCCTATCGTTTATCCTATCCTATCCTCTATCCTATCCTATCCTCTATCCTATCCTATCCTCTATCCTATCCTATCCTCTATCCTATCCTATTCTCTATCCTATCCTATCCTCTATCCTATCCTATCCTCTATCCTATCCTATCCTCTATCCTATCCTATCCTCTATCCTATCCTATCCTATCCTCTATCCTATCCTATCCTCTATCGTATCCTATCCTCTATCGTATCCTATCCTCTATCCTATCCTATCCTCTATCCTATCCTATCCTCTATCCTATCCTATCCGCTATCCTATCCAATCCTATATCCTATTCTCTATTTTATCCTATCCTCTATCCTATCCTATCCTCTATCCTATCCTATCCTCTATCCTATCCTATTCTCTATCCTATCCTATCCTCTTTCCTATCCTATCCTCTATCCTATCCTATCCTCTCTCCTATTCTATCCTCTATCCTATCCAATCCTATATCGTATCCTCTATCCTATCCTATCCTCTATCCTATCCTATCCACTATCCTATCCTATCCTCTATCCTATCCTATCCTCTATCCTATCGTATCCTCTATCCTATCCTACCGTTTATCCTATCCTATCCTCTATCCTATCCTATTCTCTATCCTATCCTATCCTCTATCCTATCCTATCCTCTATCGTATCCTATCCTTTATCCTATCCTATCCTCTATCCTATCCTATCCGCTATCCTATCCAATCCTATATCCTATTCTCTATCCTATCCTATCCTCTATGATATCCTATCCTCTATCCTAACCTATTCTCTATCCTATCCTATCCTCTATCCTATCCTATCCTCTATCCTATCCTATCCTCTATCCTATCCTATTCTCTATCCTATCCTATCCTCTATCCTATGCTATCCTCTATCGTATCCTATCCTCTATCCTATCCTATCCTCTATCCTATCCTATCCTCTATCCTATCCTATTCTCTATCCTATCCTATCCTCTATCCTATCCTATTCTCTATCCTATCCTATCCTCTATCCTATCCTATCCTCTATCGTATATTATCCTCTATCCTATCCTATTCTCTATCCTATCCTATTCTCTATCCTATCCTATCCTCTATCCTATCCTATTCTCCATCCGATCCTATCCTCTATCCTATCTTATCCTCTATCCTATCCTATCCTCTATCCTATCCTATCCTCTATCCTATCCTATCCTATCCTCTATCTTATCCTATCCTCTATCATATCCTATCCTCTATCCTATCCTATCGTTTATCCTATCCTATCCTCTATCCTATCCTATCCTCTATCCTATCCTATCCTCTATCCTATCCTATCCTCTATCCTATCCTATCCTCTATCCTATCCTATCCTCTATCCTATCCTATCCTCTATCCTATCCTATCCTCTATCCTATCCTATCCTCTATCATATCCTATCCTCTATCCTATCCAATCCTATATCCTATTCTCTATCCTATCCTATCCTCTATGATATCCTATCCTCTATCCTAACCTATTCTCTATCCTATCCTATCCTCTATCCTATCCTATCCTATCCTCTATCCTATCCTCTATCCTATCCAATGCTATATCCTATTCTCCATCCTATCCTATCCTCTACCCTATCCTATCCTCTATCAGATCCTATCCTCTATCCTATCCTATCCTCTATCCTATCGTATCCTATCCTCTATCCTATCCTATCCTCTATCCTATCGTATCCTCTATCCTATCGTATCCTCTATCCTATCCTATCGTTTATCCTATCCTATGCTCTATCATATCCTATTCTCTATCCTATCCTATCCTCTATCCTATCCTATCCTATCCTCTATCCTATCCTCTATCATATCCTATCCTCTATCCTATCCTATCCTCTATCCTATCCTATCCTATCCTCTATCCTATCCTATCCTCTATCCTATCCTATCCTCTATCCTATCCTATCCTCTATCCTATCCTATCCTCTATCCTATCCTATCCTATCCGCTATCCTATCCAATCCTATATCCTATTCTCTATTCTATCCTATCCTCTATCCTATCCTATCCTCTCTCCTATTCTATCCTCTATCCTATCCAATCCTATATCGTATCCTCTATCCTATCCTATCCTCTATCCTATCCTATCCACTATCCTATCCTATCCTCTATCCTATCCTATCCTCTATCCTATCGTATCCTCTATCCTATCCTACCGTTTATCCTATCCTATCCTCTATCCTATCCTATTCTCTATCCTATCCTATCCTCTATCCTATCCTATCCTCTATCGTATATTATCCTCTATCCTATCCTATTCTCTATCCTATCCTATCCTCTATCCTATCCTATTCTCCATCCGATCCTATCCTCTATCCTATCTTATCCTCTATCCTATCCTATCCTCTATCCTATCCTATCCTCTATCCTATCCTATCCTATCCTCTATCTTATCCTATCCTCTATCATATCCTATCCTCTATCCTATCCTATCGTTTATCCTATCCTATCCTCTATCCTATCCTATCCTCTATCCTATCCTATTCTCTATCCTATCCTATCCTCTATCCTATCCTATCCTCTATCCTATCCTATCCTCTCTCCTATTCTATCCTCTATCCTATCCAATCCTATATCGTATCCTCTATCCTATCCTATCCTCTATCCTATCCTATCCTCTATCGTATCCTATCCTCTATCCTATCCTATCCTCTATCCTATCGTATCCTCTATCCTATCCTACCGTTTATCCTATCCTATCCTCTATCCTATCC
Organism: Halictus rubicundus; assembly: GCF_050948215.1. Lineage (NCBI taxonomy): Eukaryota > Metazoa > Arthropoda > Insecta > Hymenoptera > Halictidae > Halictus > Halictus rubicundus. Next base: position 157,803 of record NW_027488926.1, read on the forward strand.
TATTCTCTATCCTATCCTATCCTCTATCCTATCCTATCCTCTATCGTATATTATCCTCTATCCTATCCTATTCTCTATCCTATCCTATCCTCTATCCTATCCTATTCTCCATCCGATCCTATCCTCTATCCTATCTTATCCTCTATCCTGTCCTATCCTCTATCCTATCCTATCCTCTATCCTATCCTATCCTATCCTCTATCTTATCCTATCCTCTATCATATTCTATCCTCTATCCTATCCTATCGTTTATCCTATCCTATCCTCTATCCTATCCTATCCTCTATCCTATCCTATTCTCTATCCTATCCTATCCTCTATCCTATCCTATCCTCTATCCTATCCTATCCTCTATCCTATCCTATCCTCTATCCTATCCTATCCTCTATCATATCCTATCCTCTATCCTATCCAATCCTATATCCTATTCTCTATCCTATCCTATCCTCTATGATATCCTATCCTCTATCCTAACCTATTCTCTATCCTATCCTATCCTCTATCCTATCCAATCCTATCCTCTATCCTATCCTCTATCCTATCCTATCCTCTATCCTATCCTATCGTTTATCCTATCCTATCCTCTATCCTATCCTATCCTCTAACATATCCTATCCTATCCTCTATCCTATCCTCTATCATATCCTATCCTCTATCCTATCCTATCCTCTATCCTATCCTATCCTATCCTCTATCCTATCCTATCCTCTATCCTATCCTATCCTCTATCCTATCCTATCCTCTATCCTATCCTATCCTATCCGCTATCCTATCCAATCCTATATCCTATTCTCTATTCTATCCTATCCTCTATCCTATCCTATCCTCTCTCCTATTCTATCCTCTATCCTATCCAATCCTATATCGTATCCTCTATCCTATCCTATCCTCTATCCTATCCTATCCACTATCCTATCCTATCCTCTATCCTATCCTATCCTCTATCCTATCGTATCCTCTATCCTATCCTACCGTTTATCCTATCCTATCCTCTATCCTATCCTATTCTCTATCCTATCCTATCCTCTATCCTATCCTATCCTCTATCGTATATTATCCTCTATCCTATCCTATTCTCTATCCTATCCTATCCTCTATCCTATCCTATTCTCCATCCGATCCTATCCTCTATCCTATCTTATCCTCTATCCTATCCTATCCTCTATCCTATCCTATCCTCTATCCTATCCTATCCTATCCTCTATCTTATCCTATCCTCTATCATATCCTATCCTCTATCCTATCCTATCGTTTATCCTATCCTATCCTCTATCCTATCCTATCCTCTATCCTATCCTATTCTCTATCCTATCCTATCCTCTATCCTATCCTATCCTCTATCCTATCCTATCCTCTCTCCTATTCTATCCTCTATCCTATCCAATCCTATATCGTATCCTCTATCCTATCCTATCCTCTATCCTATCCTATCCACTATCCTATCCTATCCTCTATCCTATCCTATCCTCTATCCTATCGTATCCTCTATCCTATCCTACCGTTTATCCTATCCTATCCTCTATCCTATCCTATTCTCTATCCTATCCTATCCTCTATCCTATCCTATCCTCTATCGTATATTATCCTCCATCCTATCCTATTCTCTATCCTATCCTATCCTCTATCCTATCCTATTCTCCATCCGATCCTATCCTCTATCCTATCTTATCCTCTATCCTATCCTATCCTCTATCCTATCCTATCCTCTATCCTATCCTATCCTATCCTCTATCTTATCCTATCCTCTATCATATCCTATCCTCTATCCTATCCTATCGTTTATCCTATCCTATCCTCTATCCTATCCTATCCTCTATCCTATCCTATTCTCTATCCTATCCTATCCTCTATCCTATCCTATCCTCTATCCTATCCTATCCTCTATCCTATCCTATCCTCTATCCTATCCTATCCTCTATCATATCCTATCCTCTATCCTATCCAATCCTATATCCTATTCTCTATCCTATCCTATCCTCTATGATATCCTATCCTCTATCCTAACCTATTCTCTATCCTATCCTATCCTCTATCCTATCCAATCCTATCCTCTATCCTATCCTCTATCCTATCCTATCCTCTATCCTATCCTATCGTTTATCCTATCCTATCCTCTATCCTATCCTATCCTCTAACATATCCTATCCGCTATCCTATCCTATCCTCTATCCTATTCTATCCTCTATCCTATCCAATCCTATATCCTATTCTCTATCCTATCCTATCCTCTATTCTATCCTATCCTCTATCCTATCCTATCCTCTATCCTATCATATCCTCTATCCTATCCTATCCCCTATCCTATCCTATCCTCTATCCTATCCTATCCTCTATATTATCCTATTCTCTATCCTATCCTATCCTCTATCCTATGCTATCCTCTATCCTATCCAATCCTATATCCTATTCTCTATCCTATCCTATCCTCTATCCTATCCTCTATTCCATCCAATCCTATATCCTATCCTCTATCATATCCTATCCTCTATCCTATCCTATCCTCTATCCTATCCTATCCTATCCTCTATCCTATCCTATCCTCTATCCTATCCTATCCTCTATCGTATCCTATCCTCTATCCTATATTATCCTCTATCCTATCCTATCCTCTATCCTATCCTATCCGCTATCCTATCCAATCCTATATCCTATTCTCTATTCTATCCTATCCTCTATCCTATCCTATCCTCTATCCTATCGTATCGTATCCTCTATCCTATCCTATCCTCTATCCTATCGTATCCTCTATCCTATCGTATCCTCTATCCTATCCTATCGTTTATCCTATCCTATCCTCTATCCTATTCTATCCTCTATCCTATCCAATCCTATATCCTATTCTCTATCCTATCCTATCCTCTATTCTATCCTATCCTCTATCCTATCCTATCCTCTATCCTATCATATCCTCTATCCTATCCTATCCCCTATCCTATCCTATCCTCTATCCTATACTATCCTCTATCCTATCCTATTCTCTATCCTATCCTATCCTCTATCCTATGCTATCCTCTATCCTATCCAATCCTATATCCTATTCTCTATCCTATCCTATCCTCTATCCTATCCTCTATTCCATCCAATCAAATATCCTATCCTCTATCATATCCTATCCTCTATCCTATCCTATCCTCTATCCTATCCTATCCTATCCTCTATCCTATCCTATCCTCTATCCTATCCTATACTCTATCGTATCCTATCCTCTATCCTATCCTATCCTCTATCCTATCCTATCCTCTATCCTATCCTATCCGCTATCCTATCCAATCCTATATCCTATTCTCTATCCTATCCTATCCTCTATCCTATCCTATCCTCTCTCCTATTCTATCCTCTATCCTATCCAATCCTATATCGTATCCTCTATCCTATCCTATCCTCTATCCTATCCTATCCACTATCCTATCCTATCCTCTATCCTATCCTATCCTCTATCCTATCCTATCGTTTATCCTATCCTATCCTCTATCCTATCCTATCCTCTATCCTATCCTATTCTCTATCCTATCCTATCCTCTATCCTATCCTATCCTCTATCCTATCCTATCCTCTATCCTATCCTATCCTCTATCCTATCCTATCCTCTATCATATCCTATCCTCTATCCTATCCAATCCTATATCCTATTCTCTATCCTATCCTATCCTCTATGATATCCTATCCTCTATCCTAACCTATTCTCTATCCTATCCTATCCTCTATCCTATCCAATCCTATCCTCTATCCTATCCTCTATCCTATCCTATCCTCTATCCTATCCTATCGTTTATCCTATCCTATCCTCTATCCTATCCTATCCTCTAACATATCCTATCCGCTATCCTATCCTATCCTCTATCCTATTCTATCCTCTATCCTATCCAATCCTATATCCTATTCTCTATCCTATCCTATCCTCTATTCTATCCTATCCTCTATCCTATCCTATCCTCTATCCTATCATATCCTCTATCCTATCCTATCCCCTATCCTATCCTATCCTCTATCCTATCCTATCCTCTATCCTATCCTATTCTCTATCCTATCCTATCCTCTATCCTATGCTATCCTCTATCCTATCCAATCCTATATTCTATTCTCTATCCTATCCTATCCTCTATTCTATCCTATCCTCTATCCTATCCTATCCTCTATCCTATCATATCCTCTATCCTATCGTATCCCCTATCCTATCCTATCCTTTATCCTATCCTATCCTCTATCCTATCCTATCCGCTATCCTATCCAATACTATATCCTATTCTCTATCCTATCCTATCCTCTATGATATCCTATCCTCTATCCTATACTATCCTCTATCCTATCCTATCCTCTATCCTATCCTATCCTCTATCCTATCCTATCCTCTATCCTATCCTATTCTCTATCCTATCCTATCCTCTATCCTATCCTATTCTCTATCCTATCCTATCCTCTATCCTATCCTATCCTCTATCCTATCCTATTCTCCATCCTATCCTATCCTCTATCCTATCCTATCCTCTATCCTATCCTATCCTCTATCCTATCCTATCCTCTATCCTATCCTATCCTATCCTCTATCCTATCCTATCCTCTATCATATCCTATCCTCTATCCTATCCTATCGTTTATCCTATCCTATCCTCTATCCTATCCTATCCTCTATCCTATCCTATCCTCTATCCTATCCTATCCTCTATCCTATCCAATCCTCTATCCTATCCTATCCTCTATCCTATCCAATCCTCTATCCTATCCTATCCTCTATCCTATCCTATCCTCTATCCTATCCTATCCTCTATCCTATCCTATCCTCTACCCTATTCTATCCTCTATCCTATCCAATCCTATATCCTATTCTCTATCCTATCCTATCATCTATGATATCCTATCCTCTATCCTAACCTATTCTCTATCCTATCCTATCCTCCATCCTATCCTATCCTATCCTCTATCCTGTCCTATCCTCTATCCTATCATATCCTCTATCCTATCCTATCCCCTATCCTATCCTATCCTCTATCCTATCCTATCCTCTATCCTATCCTATTCTCTATCCTATCCTATCCTCTATCCTATCCTATCCTCTATCCTATCCTATTCTCCATCCTATCCTATCCTCTATCCTATCCTATCCTCTATCCTATCCTATCCTCTATCCTATCCTATCCTCTATCCTATCCTATCCTCTATCCTATCCTATCCTATCCTCTATCCTATCCTATCCTCTATCCTATCCTATCCTCTATCCTATCCTATCCTATCCTCTATCCTATCCTCTATCCTATCCTATCGTTTATCCTATCCTATCCTCTATCCTATCCTATCCTCTATCCTATCCTATCCTCTATCCTATCCTATCCTCTATCCTATCCAATACTCTATCCTATCCTATCCTCTATCCTATCCTATCCTCTATCCTATCCTATCCTCTATCCTATCCTATCCTCTATCCTATCCTATCCTCTATCCTATCATATCCTCTATCCTATCCTATCCCCTATCCTATCCTATCCTCTATCCTATCCTATCCTCTATCCTATCCTATTCTCTATCCTATCCTATCCTCTATCCTATGCTATCCTCTATCCTATCCAATGCTATATCCTATTCTCTATCCTATCCTATCCTCTATTCTATCCTATCCTCTATCCTATCCTATCCTCTATCCTATCATATCCTCTATCCTATCCTATCCCCTATCCTATCCTATCCTTTATACTATCCTATCCTCTATCCTATCCTATCCGCTATCCTATCCAATACTATATCCTATTCTCTATCCTATCCTATCCTCTATGATATCCTATCCTCTATCCTATACTATCCTCTATCCTATCCTATCCTCTATCCTATCCTATCCTCTATCCTATCCTATCCTCTATCCTATCCTATTCTCTATCCTATCCTATCCTCTATCCTATCCTATCCTGTATCCTATCCTATCCTCTATCCTATCCTATCCTCTATCCTATTCTATCCTCTATCCTATTCTATCCTCTATCCTATCCAATCCTATATCCTATTCTCTATCCTATCCTATCATCTATGATATCCTATCCTCTATCCTAACCTATTCTCTATCCTATCCTATCCTCCATCCTATCCTATCCTATCCTCTATCCTATCCTATCCTCTATCCTATCATATCCTCTATCCTATCCTATCCCCTATCCTATCCTATCCTCTATCCTATCCTATCCTCTATCCTATCCTATCCTCTATCCTATCCTATCCTCTATCCTATCCTATTCTCTATCCTATCCTATCCTCTATCCTATGCTATCCTCTATCGTATCCTATCCTTTATCCTATCCTATCCTCTATCCTATCCTATCCGCTATGCTATCCAATCCTATATCCTATTCTCTATCCTATCCTATCCTCTATGATATCCTACCCTCTATCCTATACTATCCTCTATCCTATCCTATCCTCTATCCTATCCTATCCTCTATCCTATCCTATCCTCTATCCTATCCTATTCTCTATCTTATCCTATCCTCTATCCTATCCTATCCTCTATCCTATCCTATCCTCTATCATATCCTATGCTCTATCCTATCCTATCCTTTATCCTATCCTATCCTCTATCCTATCCTATCCTCTATCCTATCCTATCCTCTATCCTATCCTATCCTCTATCCTATCCAATCCTCTATCCTATCCTATCCTCTATCCTATCCTATCCTCTATCCTATCCTATTCTCTATCCTATCCTATCCTCTATCCTATCCTATCCTGTATCCTATCCTATCCTCTATCCTATCCTATCCTCTATCCTATTCTATCCTCTATCCTATCCAATCCTATATCCTATTCTCTATCCTATCCTATCCTCTATGATATCCTATCCTCTATCCTAACCTATTCTCTATCCTATCCTATCCTCCATCCTATCCTATCCTATCCTCTATCCTATCCTATCCTCTATCCTATCATATCCTCTATCCTATCCTATCCCCTATCCTATCCTATCCTCTATCCTATCCTATCCTCTATCCTATCCTATCCTCTATCCTATCCTATTCTCTATCCTATCCTATCCTCTATCCTATGCTATCCTCTATCGTATCCTATCCTCTATCCTATCCTATCCTCTATCCTATCCTATCCTCTATCCTATCCAATCCTCTATCCTATCCTATCCTCTATCCTATCCTATCCTCTATCCTATCCTATCCTCTATCCTATCCTATCCTCTATCCTATTCTATCCTCTATCCTATCCAATCCTATATCCTATTCTCTATCCTATCCTATCCTCTATGATATCCTATCCTCTATCCTAACCTATTCTCTATCCTATCCTATCCTCTATCCTATCCTATCCTCTATCCTATCCTATCCTCTATCCTATCCTATTCTCTATCCTATCCTATCCTCTATCCTATGCTATCCTCTATCGTATCCTATCCTCTATCCTATCCTATCCTCTATCCTATCCTATCCTCTATCCTATCCTATCCTCTATCCTATCCAATCCTCTATCCTATCCTATCCTCTATCCTATCCTATCCTCTATCCTATCCTATCCTCTATCCTATCCTATCCTCTATCCTATCCTATCCTCTATCCTATCCAATCCTATATCCTATTCTCTATCCTATCCTATCCTCTATGATATCCTATCCTCTATCCTAACCTATTCTCTATCCTATCCTATCCTCTATCCTATCCTATTCTCTATCCTATCCTATCCTCTATGATATCCTATCCTCTATCCTAACCTATTCTCGATCCTATCCTATACTCTATCCTATCCTATCCTATCCTCTATCCTATCCTGTATCCTATCCAATCCTATATCCTATTCTCCATCCTATCCTATCCTCTACCCTATCCTATCCTCTATCAGATCCTATCCTCTATCCTATCCTATCCTCTATCCTATCGTATCCTATCCTCTATCCTATCGTATCCTATCCTCTATCCTATCCTATCCTCTATCCTATCGTATCCTCTATCCTATCGTATCCTCTATCCTATCCTATCGTTTATCCTATCCTATGCTCTATCCTATCCTATTCTCTATCCTATCCTATCCTCTATCCTATCCTCTAATCTATCCAATCCTATATCCTATCCTCTATCATATCCTATCCTCTATCCTATCCTATCCTCTATCCTATCCTATCCTATCCTCTATCCTATCCTATCCTCTATCCTATCCTATCCTCTATCGTATCCTATCCTCTATCCTATCCTATCCTCTATCCTATCCTATCCTCTATCCTATCCTATCCGCTATCCTATCCAATCCTATATCCTATTCTCTATTCTATCCTATCCTCTATCCTATCCTATCCTCTATCCTATCCTATCCTCTATCCTATCCTATTCTCTATCCTATCCTATCCTCTATCCTATCCTATCCTCTATCCTATCCTATCCTCTCTCCTATTCTATCCTCTATCCTATCCAATCCTATATCGTATCCTCTATCCTATCCTATCCTCTATCCTATCCTATCCACTATCCTATCCTATCCTCTATCCTATCCTATCCTCTATCCTATCCTATCCTCTATCCTATCCTATCCTATCCTCTATCTTATCCTATCCTCTATCATATCCTATCCTCTATCCTATCCTATCGTTTATCCTATCCTATCCTCTATCCTATCCTATCCTCTATCCTATCCTATCCTCTATCCTATCCTATCCTCTATCCTATCCTATTCTCTATCCTATCCTATCCTCTATCCTATCCTATCCTCTATCCTATCCTATCCTCTATCCTATCCTATCCTCTATCATATCCTATCCTCTATCCTATCCAATCCTATATCCTATTCTCTATCCTATCCTATCCTCTATGATATCCTATCCTCTATCCTAACCTATTCTCTATCCTATCCTATCCTCTATCCTATCCTATCCTATCCTCTATCCTATCCTCTAACCTATCCTATCCTCTATACTATCCTATCGTTTATCCTATCCTATCCTCTATCCTATCCTATCCTCTAACATATCCTATCCGCTATCCTATCCTATCCTCTATCCTATTCTATCCTCTATCCTATCCAATCCTATATCCTATTCTCTATCCTATCCAATCCTATATCCTATTCTCTATCCTATCCTATCCTCTATTCTATCCTATCCTCTATCCTATCCTATCCTCTATCCTATCATATCCTCTATCCTATCCTATCCCCTATCCTATCCTATCCTCTATCCTATTCTATCCTGTATCCTATCCAATCCTATATCCTATTCTCTATCCTATCCTATCCTCTATGATATCCTATCCTCTATCCTAACCTATTCTCTATCCTATCCTATCCTCCATCCTATCCTATCCTATCCTCTATCCTATCCTATCCTCTATCCTATCATATCCTCTATCCTATCCTATCCCCTATCCTATCCTATCCTCTATCCTATCCTATCCTCTATCCTATCCTATCCTCTATCCTATCCTATTCTCTATCCTATCCTATCCTCTATCCTATGCTATCCTCTATCGTATCCTATCCTCTATCCTATCCTATCCTCTATCCTATCCTATCCTCTATCCTATCCAATCCTCTATCCTATCCTATCCTCTATCCTATCCTATCCTCTATCCTATCCTATCCTCTATCCTATCCTATCCTCTATCCTATTCTATCCTCTATCCTATCCAATCCTATATCCTATTCTCTATCCTATCCTATCCTCTATCCTATCCTATCCTCTATCCTATCCTATTCTCTATCCTATCCTATCCTCTATCCTATGCTATCCTCTATCGTATCCTATCCTCTATCCTATCCTATCCTCTATCCTATCCTATCCTCTATCCTATCCTATCCTCTCTCCTATTCTATCCTCTATCCTATCCAATCCTATATCGTATCCTCTATCCTATCCTATCCTCTATCCTATCCTATCCACTATCCTATCCTATCCTCTATCCTATCCTATCCTCTATCCTATCCTATCCTCTATCCTATCCTATCCTATCCTCTATCTTATCCTATCCTCTATCATATCCTATCCTCTATCCTATCCTATCGTTTATCCTATCCTATCCTCTATCCTATCCTATCCTCTATCCTATCCTATCCTCTATCCTATCCTATCCTCTATCCTATCCTATTCTCTATCCTATCCTATCCTCTATCCTATCCTATCCTCTATCCTATCCTATCCTCTATCCTATCCTATCCTCTATCATATCCTATCCTCTATCCTATCCAATCCTATATCCTATTCTCTATCCTATCCTATCCTCTATGATATCCTATCCTCTATCCTAACCTATTCTCTATCCTATCCTATCCTCTATCCTATCCTATCCTATCCTCTATCCTATCCTCTATCCTATCCTATCCTCTATACTATCCTATCGTTTATCCTATCCTATCCTCTATCCTATCCTATCCTCTAACATATCCTATCCGCTATCCTATCCTATCCTCTATCCTATTCTATCCTCTATCCTATCCAATCCTATATCCTATTCTCTATCCTATCCTATCCTCTATTCTATCCTATCCTCTATCCTATCCTATCCTCTATCCTATCATATCCTCTATCCTATCCTATCCCCTATCCTATCCTATCCTCTATCCTATTCTATCCTCTATCCTATCCAATCCTATATCCTATTCTCTATCCTATCCTATCCTCTATGATATCCTATCCTCTATCCTAACCTATTCTCTATCCTATCCTATCCTCCATCCTATCCTATCCTATCCTCTATCCTATCCTATCCTCTATCCTATCATATCCTCTATCCTATCCTATCCCCTATCCTATCCTATCCTCTATCCTATCCTATCCTCTATCCTATCCTATCCTCTATCCTATCCTATTCTCTATCCTATCCTATCCTCTATCCTATGCTATCCTCTATCGTATCCTATCCTCTATCCTATCCTATCCTCTATCCTATCCTATCCTCTATCCTATCCAATCCTCTATCCTATCCTATCCTCTATCCTATCCTATCCTCTATCCTATCCTATCCTCTATCCTATCCTATCCTCTATCCTATTCTATCCTCTATCCTATCCAATCCTATATCCTATTCTCTATCCTATCCTATCCTCTATGATATCCTATCCTCTATCCTAACCTATTCTCTATCCTATCCAATCCTCTATCCTATCCTATCCTCTATCCTATCCTATCCTCTATCCTATCCTATTCTCTATCCTATCCTATCCTCTATCCTATGCTATCCTCTATCGTATCCTATCCTCTATCCTATCCTATCCTCTATCCTATCCTATCCTCTATCCTATCCTATCCTCTATCCTATCCAATCCTCTATCCTATCCTATCCTCTATCCTATCCTATCCTCTATCCTATCCTATCCTCTATCCTATCCAATCCTATATCCTATTCTCTATCCTATCCTATCCTCTATGATATCCTATCCTCTATCCTAACCTATTCTCTATCCTATCCTATCCTCTATCCTATCCTATTCTCTATCCTATCCTATCCTCTATGATATCCTATCCTCTATCCTAACCTATTCTCGATCCTATCCTATCCTCTATCCTATCCTATCCTATCCTCTATCCTATCCTCTATCCTATCCAATCCTATATCCTATTCTCCATCCTATCCTATCCTCTACCCTATCCTATCCTCTATCAGATCCTATCCTCTATCCTATCCTATCCTCTATCCTATCGTATCCTATCCTCTATCCTATCCTATCCTTTATCCTATCCTATCCTCTATCCTATCCTATCCGCTATGCTATCCAATCCTATATCCTATTCTCTATCCTATCCTATCCTCTATGATATCCTATCCTCTATCCTATACTATCCTCTATCCTATCCTATCCTCTATCCTATCCTATCCTCTATCCTATCCTATCCTCTATCCTATCCTATTCTCTATCCTATCCTATCCTCTATCCTATCCTATTCTCTATCCTATCCTATCCTCTATCCTATCCTATCCTCTATCCTATCCTATTCTCCATCCTATCCTATCCTCTATCCTATACTATCCTCTATCCTATCCTATCCTCTATCCTATCCTATCCTCTATCCTATCCTATCCTCTATCCTATCCTATTCTCTATCCTATCCTATCCTCCATCCTATCCTATCCTCTATCCTATCCTATCCTCTATCCTATCCTATCCTCTATCCTATCCTATCCTCTATCCTATCCTATCCTCTATCCTATCCTATCCTATCCTCTATCCTATCCTATCCTCTATCATATCCTATCCTCTATCCTATCCTATCCTCTATCCTATCCTATCCGCTATCCTATCCAATCCTATATCCTATTCTCTATCCTATCCTATCCTCTATGATATCCTATCCTCTATCCTAACCTATTCTCTATCCTATCCTATCCTCTATCCTATCCTATCCTATCCTCTATCCTATCCTATAATCTATCCTATCCTATCGTTTATCCTATCCTATCCTCTATCCTATCCTATCCTCTAACATATCCTATCCGCTATCCTATCCTATCCTCTATCCTATTCTATCCTCTATCCTATCCAATCCTATATCCTATTCTCTATCCTATCCTATCCTCTATTCTATTCTATCCTCTATCCTATCCTATCCTCTATCCTATCATATCCTCTGTCCTATCCTATCCCCTATCCTATCCTATCCTCTATCCTATCCTATCCTCTATCCTATCCTATCCTCTATCCTATCCTATACTCTATCCTATCCTATTCTCTATCCTATCCTATCCTCTATCCTATCCTATCCTCTATCGTATCCTATCCTTTATCCTATCCTATCCTCTATCCTATCCTATCCTCTATCCTATCGTATCCTCTATCCTATCCTATAGTATCCTCTATCCTATCCTATCCTCTATCCTATCCTCTATCCTATCCTCTATCCTATCCTATCCTCTATCCTATCCTATCCTCTATCTTATCCTATCCTCTATCCTATCCTATCATCTATCCTATCCTATCCTCTATCCTATCCTATCCTCTATCCTATCCTATCCTCTATCCTATCCTATTCTCTATCCTATCCTATCCTCTATCCTATCCTATCCTGTATCCTATCCTATCCTCTATCCTATCCTATCCTCTATCCTATTCTATCCTCTATCCTATCCAATCCTATATCCTATTCTCTATCCTATCCTATCCTCTATGATATCCTATCCTCTATCCTAACCTATTCTCTATCCTATCCTATCCTCTATCCTATCCTATCCTCTATCCTATCCTATCCTCTATCCTATCCTATTCTCTATCCTATCCTATCCTCTATGATATCCTATCCTCTATCCTAACCTATTCTCTATCCTATCCTATCCTCTATCCTATCCTATCCTATCCTCTATCCTATCCTCTATCCTATCCTATCCTCTATCCTATCCTATCCTCTATCCTATCCTATCGTTTATCCTATCCTATCCTCTATCCTATCCTATCCTCTATCCTATCATATCCTCTATCCTATCCTATCCCCTATCCTATCCTATCCTCTATCCTATCCTATCCTCTATCCTATCCTATTCTCTATCCTATCCTATCCTCTATCCTATGCTATCCTCTATCGTATCCTATCCTTTATCCTATCCTATCCTCTATCCTATCATATCCGCTATCCTATCCAATCCTATATCCTATTCTCTATCCTATCCTATCCTCTATGATATCCTATCCTCTATCCTATACTATCCTCTATCCTATCCTATCCTCGATCCTATCCTATCCTCTATCCTATCCTATTCTCTATCCTATCCTATCCTCTATCCTATCCTATTCTCTATCCTATCCTATCCTCTATCCCATCCTATCCTCTATCCTATCCTATTCTCCATCCTATCCTATCCTCTATCCTATACTATCCTCTATCCTATCCTATCCTCTATCCTATCCTATCCTCTATCCTATCCTATCCTCTATCCTATCCTATTCTCTATCCTATCCTATCCTCCATCCTATCCTATCCTCTATCCTATCCTATCCTCTATCCTATCCTATCCTCTATCCTATCCTATCCTCTATCCTATCCTATCCTATCCTCTATCCTATCCTATCCTCTATCATATCCTATCCTCTATCCTATCCTATCCTCTATCCTATCCTATCCGCTATCCTATCCAATCCTATATCCTATTCTCTATCCTATCCTATCCTCTATGATATCCTATCCTCTATCCTAACCTATTCTCTATCCTATCCTATCCTCTATCCTATCCTATCCTATCCTCTATCCTATCCTATCCTCTATCCTATCCTATCCTCTATCCTATCCTATCCTCTATCCTATCCTATCCTCTATCCTATCCTATCGTTTATCTTATCCTATCCTCTATCCTATCCTATCCCCTAACATATCCTATCCGCTATCCTATCCTATCCTCTATCCTATTCTATCCTCTATCCTATCCAATCCTATATCCTATTCTCTATCCTATCCTATCCTCTATTCTATTCTATCCTCTATCCTATCCTATCCTCTATCCTATCATATCCTCTATCCTATCCTATCCCCTATCCTATCCTATCCTCTATCCTATCCTATCCTCTATCCTATCCTATACTCTATCCTATCCTATTCTCTATCCTATCCTATCCTCTATCCTATCCTATCCTCTATCGTATCCTATCCTATATCCTATCCTATCCTCTATCCTATCCTATCCGCTATCCTATCCAATCCTATATCCTATTCTCTATCCTATCCTATCCTCTATGATATCCTATCCTCTATCCTATACTATCCTCTATCCTATCCTATCCTCTATCCTATCATATCCTCTATCCTATCCTATCCTCTATCCTATCCAATCCTATATCCTATTCTCTATCCTATCCTATCCTCTATGATATCCTATCCTCTATCCTATACTATCCTCTATCCTATCCTATCCTCTATCCTATCCTATCCTCTATGATATCCTATCCTCTATCCTAACCTATTCTCTATCCTATCCTATCCTCTATCCTATCCTATTCTCTATCCTATCCTATCCTCTATGATATCCTATCCTCTATCCTAACCTATTCTCGATCCTATCCTATCCTCTATCCTATCCTATCCTATCCTCTATCCTATCCTCTATCCTATCCAATCCTATATCCTATTCTCCATCCTATCCTATCCTCTACCCTATCCTATCCTCTATCAGATCCTATCCTCTATCCTATCCTATCCTCTATCCTATCGTATCCTATCCTCTATCCTATCCTATCCTCTATCCTATCGTATCCTCTATCCTATCGTATCCTCTATCCTATCCTATCGTTTATCCTATCCTATGCTCTATCCTATCCTATTCTCTATCCTATCCTATCCTCTATCCTATCCTCTATTCTCTCCAATCCTATATCCTATCCTCTATCATATCCTATCCTCTATCCTATCCTATCCTCTATCCTATCCTATCCTATCCTCTATCCTATCCTATCCTCTATCCTATCCTATCCTCTATCGTATCCTATCCTCTATCCTATCCTATCCTCTATCCTATCCTATCCTCTATCCTATCCTATCCGCTATCCTATCCAATCCTATATCCTATTCTCTATTCTATCCTATCCTCTATCCTATCCTATCCTCTATCCTATCCTATCCTCTATCCTATCCTATTCTCTATCCTATCCTATCCTCTATCCTATCCTATCCTCTATCCTATCCTATCCTCTCTCCTATTCTATCCTCTATCCTATCCAATCCTATATCGTATCCTCTATCCTATCCTATCCTCTATCCTATCCTATCCTCTATCCTATCCTATCCTATCCTCTATCTTATCCTATCCTCTATCATATCCTATCCTCTATCCTATCCTATCGTTTATCCTATCCTATCCTCTATCCTATCCTATCCTCTATCCTATCCTATCCTCTATCCTATCCTATCCTCTATCCTATCCTATTCTCTATCCTATCCTATCCTCTATCCTATCCTATCCTCTATCCTATCCTATCCTCTATCCTATTCTCTATCCTATCCAATCCTATATCCTATTCTCTATCCTATCCTATCCTCTATTCTATCCTATCCTCTATCCTATCCTATCCTCTATCCTATCATATCCTCTATCCTATCCTATCCCCTATCCTATCCTATCCTCTATCCTATTCTATCCTGTATCCTATCCAATCCTATATCCTATTCTCTATCCTATCCTATCCTCTATGATATCCTATCCTCTATCCTAACCTATTCTCTATCCTATCCTATCCTCCATCCTATCCTATCCTATCCTCTATCCTATCCTATCCTCTATCCTATCATATCCTCTATCCTATCCTATCCCCTATCCTATCCTATCCTCTATCCTATCCTATCCTCTATCCTATCCTATCCTCTATCCTATCCTATTCTCTATCCTATCCTATCCTCTATCCTATGCTATCCTCTATCGTATCCTATCCTCTATCCTATCCTATCCTCTATCCTATCCTATCCTCTATCCTATCCAATCCTCTATCCTATCCTATCCTCTATCCTATCCTATCCTCTATCCTATCCTATCCTCTATCCTATCCTATCCTCTATCCTATTCTATCCTCTATCCTATCCAATCATATATCCTATTCTCTATCCTATCCTATCCTCTATGATATCCTATCCTCTATCCTAACCTATTCTCTATCCTATCCTATCCTCTATCCTATCCTATCCTCTATCCTATCCTATCCTCTATCCTATCCTATTCTCTATCCTATCCTATCCTCTATCCTATGCTATCCTCTATCGTATCCTATCCTCTATCCTATCCTATCCTCTATCCTATCCTATCCTCTATCCTATCCTATCCTCTCTCCTATTCTATCCTCTATCCTATCCAATCCTATATCGTATCCTCTATCCTATCCTATCCTCTATCCTATCCTATCCACTATCCTATCCTATCCTCTATCCTATCCTATCCTCTATCCTATCCTATCCTCTATCCTATCCTATCCTATCCTCTATCTTATCCTATCCTCTATCATATCCTATCCTATCCTCTATCCTATCCTATCCTCTATCCTATCCTATCCTCTATCCTATCCTATCCTCTATCCTATCCTATTCTCTATCCTATCCTATCCTCTATCCTATCCTATCCTCTATCCTATCCTATCCTCTATCCTATCCTATCCTCTATCATATCCTATCCTCTATCCTATCCAATCCTATATCCTATTCTCTATCCTATCCTATCCTCTATGATATCCTATCCTCTATCCTAACCTATTCTCTATCCTATCCTATCCTCCATCCTATCCTATCCTATCCTCTATCCTATCCTATCCTCTATCCTATCATATCCTCTATCCTATCCTATCCCCTATCCTATCCTATCCTCTATCCTATCCTATCCTCTATCCTATCCTATCCTCTATCCTATCCTATTCTCTATCCTATCCTATCCTCTATCCTATGCTATCCTCTATCGTATCCTATCCTCTATCCTATCCTATCCTCTATCCTATCCTATCCTCTATCCTATCCAATCCTCTATCCTATCCTATCCTCTATCCTATCCTATCCTCTATCCTATCCTATCCTCTATCCTATCCTATCCTCTATCCTATTCTATCCTCTATCCTATCCAATCCTATATCCTATTCTCTATCCTATCCTATCCTCTATGATATCCTATCCTCTATCCTAACCTATTCTCTATCCTATCCAATCCTCTATCCTATCCTATCCTCTATCCTATCCTATCCTCTATCCCATCCTATTCTCTATCCTATCCTATCCTCTATCCTATGCTATCCTCTATCGTATCCTATCCTCTATCCTATCCTATCCTCTATCCTATCCTATCCTCTATCCTATCCTATCCTCTATCCTATCCAATCCTCTATCCTATCCTATCCTCTATCCTATCCTATCCTCTATCCTATCCTATCCTCTATCCTATCCTATCCTCTATCCTATTCTATCCTCTATCCTATCCAATCCTATATCCTATTCTCTATCCTATCCTATCCTCTATGATATCCTATCCTCTATCCTAACCTATTCTCTATCCTATCCTATCCTCTATCCTATCCTATTCTCTATCCTATCCTATCCTCTATGATATCCTATCCTCTATCCTAACCTATTCTCGATCCTATCCTATCCTCTATCCTATCCTATCCTATCCTCTATCCTATCCTCCATCCTATCCTATCCTCTACCCTATCCTATCCTCTATCAGATCCTATCCTCTATCCTATCCTATCCTCTATCCTATCGTATCCTATCCTCTATCCTATCCTATCCTCTATCCTATCGTATCCTCTATCCTATCGTATCCTCTATCCTATCCTATCGTTTATCCTATCCTATGCTCTATCCTATCCTATTCTCTATCCTATCCTATCCTCTATCCTATCCTATCCTATCCTCTATCCTATCCTATCCTCTATCCTATCCTATCCTCTATCGTATCCTATCCTCTATCCTATCCTATCCTCTATCCTATCCTATCCTCTATCCTATCCTATCCGCTATCCTATCCAATCCTATATCCTATTCTCTATTCTATCCTATCCTCTATCCTATCCTATCCTCTATCCTATCCTATCCTCTATCCTATCCTATTCTCTATCCTATCCTATCCTCTATCCTATCCTATCCTCTATCCTATCCTATCCTCTCTCCTATTCTATCCTCTATCCTATCCAATCCTATATCGTATCCTCTATCCTATCCTATCCTCTATCCTATCCTATCCACTATCCTATCCTATCCTCTATCCTATCCTATCGTCTATCCTATCGTATCCTCTATCCTATCCTATCGTTTATCCTATCCTATCCTCTATCCTATCCTATTCTCTATCCTATCCTATCCTCTATCCTATCCTATTCTCTATCCTATCCTATCCTCTATCCTATCCTATCCCCTATCGTATATTATCCTCTATCCTATCCTATTCTCTATCCTATCCTATTCTCTATCCTATCCTATCCTCTATCCTATCCTATTCTCCATCCGATCCTATCCTCTATCCTATCCTATCCTCTATCCTATGCTATCCTCTATCGTATCCTATCCTTTATCCTATCCTATCCTCTATCCTATCCTATCCGCTATCCTATCCAATCCTATATCCTATTCTCTATCCTATCCTATCCTCTATGATATCCTATCCTCTATCCTATACTATCCTCTATCCTATCCTATCCTCTATCCTATCCTATCCTCTATCCTATCCTATCCTCTATCCTATCCTATTCTCTATCCTATTATATCCTCTATCCTATCCTATTCTCTATCCTATCCTATCCTCTATCCTATCCTATCCTCTATCCTATCCTATTCTCCATCCTATCCTATCCTCTATCCTATACTATCCTCTATCCTATCCTATCCTCTATCCTATCCTATCCTCTATCCTATCCTATCCTCTATCCTATCCTATTCTCTATCCTATCCTATCCTCCATCCTATCCTATCCTCTATCCTATCCTATCCTCTATCCTATCCTATCCTCTATCCTATCCTATCCTCTATCCTATCCTATCCTATCCTCTATCCTATCCTATCCTCTATCATATCCTATCCTCTATCCTATCCTATCCTCTATCCTATCCTATCCGCTATCCTATCCAATCCTATATCCTATTCTCTATCCTATCCTATCCTCTATCCTATCCTATCCTATCCTCTATCCTATCCTATCCTCTATCATATCCTATCCTCTATCCTATCCTATCCTCTATCCTATCCTATCCGCTATCCTATCCAATCCTATATCCTATTCTCTATCCTATCCTATCCTCTATGATATCCTATCCTCTATCCTAACCTATTCTCTATCCTATCCTATCCTCTATCCTATCCTATCCTATCCTCTATCCTATCCTATAATCTATCCTATCCTATCGTTTATCCTATCCTATCCTCTATCCTATCCTATCCTCTAACATATCCTATCCGCTATCCTATCCTATCCTCTATCCTATTCTATCCTCTATCCTATCCAATCCTATATCCTATTCTCTATCCTATCCTATCCTCTATTCTATTCTATCCTCTATCCTATCCTATCCTCTATCCTATCATATCCTCTGTCCTATCCTATCCCCTATCCTATCCTATCCTCTATCCTATCCTATCCTCTATCCTATCCTATCCTCTATCCTATCCTATACTCTATCCTATCCTATTCTCTATCCTATCCTATCCTCTATCCTATCCTATCCTCTATCGTATCCTATCCTTTATCCTATCCTATCCTCTATCCTATCCTATCCTCTATCCTATCGTATCCTCTATCCTATCCTATAGTATCCTCTATCCTATCCTATCCTCTATCCTATCCTCTATCCTATCCTCTATCCTATCCTATCCTCTATCCTATCCTATCCTCTATCTTATCCTATCCTCTATCCTATCCTATCATCTATCCTATCCTATCCTCTATCCTATCCTATCCTCTATCCTATCCTATCCTCTATCCTATCCTATTCTCTATCCTATCCTATCCTCTATCCTATCCTATCCTGTATCCTATCCTATCCTCTATCCTATCCTATCCTCTATCCTATTCTATCCTCTATCCTATCCAATCCTATATCCTATTCTCTATCCTATCCTATCCTCTATGATATCCTATCCTCTATCCTAACCTATTCTCTATCCTATCCTATCCTCTATCCTATCCTATCCTCTATCCTATCTTATCCTCTATCCTATCCTATTCTCTATCCTATCCTATCCTCTATGATATCCTATCCTCTATCCTAACCTATTCTCTATCCTATCCTATCCTCTATCCTATCCTATCCTATCCTCTATCCTATCCTCTATCCTATCCTATCCTCTATCCTATCCTATCCTCTATCCTATCCTATCGTTTATCCTATCCTATCCTCTATCCTATCCTATCCTCTAACATATCCTATCCGCTATCCTATCCTATCCTCTATCCTATTCTATCCTCTATCCTATCCAATCCTATATCCTATTCTCTATCCTATCCTATCCTCTATTCTATCCTATCCTCTATCCTATCCTATCCTCTATCCTATCATATCCTGTATCCTATCCTATCCCCTATCCTATCCTATCCTCTATCCTATCCTATCCTCTATCCTATCCTATTCTCTATCCTATCCTATCCTCTATCCTATGCTATCCTCTATCGTATCCTATCCTTTATCCTATCCTATCCTCTATCCTATCATATCCGCTATCCTATCCAATCCTATATCCTATTCTCTATCCTATCCTATCCTCTATCCTATCCTATCCTATCCTATCCTCTATCCTATCCTATCCTATCCTCTATCCTATCCTATCCTCTATCCTATCCTATCCTATCCTCTATCCTATCCTCTATCATATCCTATCCTCTATCCTATCCTCTATTCTATCCAATCCTATATCCTATCCTCTATCATATCCTATCCTCTATCCTATCCTATCCTCTATCCTATCCTATTCTCTATCCTATCCTATCCTCTATCCTATCCTATCCTCTATCCTATCCTATTCTCCATCCTATCCTATCCTCTATCCTATACTATCCTCTATCCTATCCTATCCTCTATCCTATCCTATCCTCTATCCTATCCTATCCTCTATCCTATCCTATTCTCTATCCTATCCTATCCTCCATCCTATCCTATCCTCTATCATATCCTATCCTCTATCCTATCCTATCCTCTATCCTATCCTATCCTCTATCCTATCCTATCCTATCCTCTATCCTATCCTATCCTCTATCATATCCTATCCTCTATCCTAACCTATTCTCTATCCTATCCTATCCTCTATCCTATCCTATCCTATCCTCTATCCTATCCTATCCTCTATCCTATCCTATCCTCTATCCTATCCTATCGTTTATCCTATCCTATCCTCTATCCTATCCTATCCCCTAACATATCCTATCCGCTATCCTATCCTATCCTCTATCCTATTCTATCCTCTATCCTATCCAATCCTATATCCTATTCTCTATCCTATCCTATCCTCTATTCTATTCTATCCTCTATCCTATCCTATCCTCTATCCTATCATATCCTCTATCCTATCCTATCCCCTATCCTATCCTATCCTCTATCCTATCCTATCCTCTATCCTATCCTATACTCTATCCTATCCTATTCTCTATCCTATCCTATCCTCTATCCTATCCTATCCTCTATCGTATCCTATCCTATATCCTATCCTATCCTCTATCCTATCCTATCCGCTATCCTATCCAATCCTATATCCTATTCTCTATCCTATCCTATCCTCTATGATATCCTATCCTCTATCCTATACTATCCTCTATCCTATCCTATCCTCTATCCTATCATATCCTCTATCCTATCCTATCCTCTATCCTATCCTATTCTCTATCCTATCCTATCCTCTATCCTATCCTATTCTCTATCCTATCCTATCCTCTATCCTATCCTATCCTCTATCCTATCCTATCCTATCCTATCCTCTATCCTATCCTATCCTATCCTCTATCCTATCCTATCCTCTATCCTATCCTATCCTATCCTCTATCCTATCCTCTATCATATCCTATCCTCTATCCTATCCTCTATTCTATCCAATCCTATATCCTATCCTCTATCATATCCTATCCTCTATCCTATCCTATCCTCTATCCTATCCTATTCTCTATCCTATCCTATCCTCTATCCTATCCTATCCTCTATCCTATCCTATTCTCCATCCTATCCTATCCTCTATCCTATACTATCCTCTATCCTATCCTATCCTCTATCCTATCCTATCCTCTATCCTATCCTATCCTCTATCCTATCCTATTCTCTATCCTATCCTATCCTCCATCCTATCCTATCCTCTATCATATCCTATCCTCTATCCTATCCTATCCTCTATCCTATCCTATCCTCTATCCTATCCTATCCTCTATCATATCCTATCCTCTATCCTATCCTATCCTCTATCCTATCCTATCCGCTATCCTATCCAATCCTATATCCTATTCTCTATCCTATCCTATCCTCTATGATATCCTATCCTCTATCCTAACCTATTCTCTATCCTATCCTATCCTCTATCCTATCCTATCCTATCCTCTATCCTATCCTATCCTCTATCCTATCCTATCCTCTATCCTATCCTATCCTCTATCCTATCCTATCCTCTATCCTATCCTATCGTTTATCCTATCCTATCCTCTATCCTATCCTATCCTCTAACATATCCTATCCGCTATCCTATCCTATCCTCTATCCTATTCTATCCTCTATCCTATCCAATCCTATATCCTATTCTCTATCCTATCCTATCCTCTATTCTATTCTATCCTCTATCCTATCCTATCCTCTATCCTATCATATCCTCTATCCTATCCTATCCCCTATCCTATCCTATCCTCTATCCTATCCTATCCTCTATCCTATCCTATACTCTATCCTATCCTATTCTCTATCCTATCCTATCCTCTATCCTATCCTATCCTCTATCGTATCCTATCCTATATCCTATCCTATCCTCTATCCTATCCTATCCGCTATCCTATCCAATCCTATATCCTATTCTCTATTGTATCCTATCCTCTATGATATCCTATCCTCTATCCTATACTATCCTCTATCCTATCCTATCCTCTATCCTATCATATCCTCTATCCTATCCTATCCTCTATCCTATCCAATCCTATATCCTATTCTCTATCCTATCCTATCCTCTATGATATCCTATCCTCTATCCTATACTATCCTCTATCCTATCCTATCCTCTATCCTATCCTATCCTCTATGATATCCTATCCTCTATCCTAACCTATTCTCTATCCTATCCTATCCTCTATCCTATCCTATTCTCTATCCTATCCTATCCTCTATGATATCCTATCCTCTATCCTAACCTATTCTCGATCCTATCCTATCCTCTATCCTATCCTATCCTATCCTCTATCCTATCCTCTATCCTATCCAATCCTATATCCTATTCTCCATCCTATCCTATCCTCTACCCTATCCTATCCTCTATCAGATCCTATCCTCTATCCTATCCTATCCTCTATCCTATCGTATCCTATCCTCTATCCTATCCTATCCTCTATCCTATCGTATCCTCTATCCTATCGTATCCTCTATCCTATCCTATCGTTTATCCTATCCTATGCTCTATCCTATCCTATTCTCTATCCTATCCTATCCTCTATCCTATCCTCTATTCTCTCCAATCCTATATCCTATCCTCTATCATATCCTATCCTCTATCCTATCCTATCCTCTATCCTATCCTATCCTATCCTCTATCCTATCCTATCCTCTATCCTATCCTATCCTCTATCGTATCCTATCCTCTATCCTATCCTATCCTCTATCCTATCCTATCCTCTATCCTATCCTATCCGCTATCCTATCCAATCCTATATCCTATTCTCTATTCTATCCTATCCTCTATCCTATCCTATCCTCTATCCTATCCTATCCTCTATCCTATCCTATTCTCTATCCTATCCTATCCTCTATCCTATCCTATCCTCTATCCTATCCTATCCTCTCTCCTATTCTATCCTCTATCCTATCCAATCCTATATCGTATCCTCTATCCTATCCTATCCTCTATCCTATCCTATCCTCTATCCTATCCTATCCTATCCTCTATCTTATCCTATCCTCTATCATATCCTATCCTCTATCCTATCCTATCGTTTATCCTATCCTATCCTCTATCCTATCCTATCCTCTATCCTATCCTATCCTCTATCCTATCCTATCCTCTATCCTATCCTATTCTCTATCCTATCCTATCCTCTATCCTATCCTATCCTCTATCCTATCCTATCCTCTATCCTATCCTATCCTCTATCATATCCTATCCTCTATCCTATCCAATCCTATATCCTATTCTCTATCCTATCCTATCCTCTATGATATCCTATCCTCTATCCTAACCTATTCTCTATCCTATCCTATCCTCTATCCTATCCTATCCTATCCTCTATCCTATCCTCTATCCTATCCTATCCTCTATACTATCCAATCGTTTATCCTATCCTATCCTCTATCCTATACTATCCTCTAACATATCCTATCCGCTATCCTATCCTATCCTCTATCCTATTCTATCCTCTATCCTATCCAATCCTATATCCTATTCTCTATCCTATCCTATCCTCTATTCTATCCTATCCTCTATCCTATCCTATCCTCTATCCTATCATATCCTCTATCCTATCCTATCCCCTATCCTATCCTATCCTCTATCCTATCCTATCCTCTATCCTATCCTATTCTCTATCCTATCCTATCCTCTATCCTATGCTATCCTCTATCGTATCCTATCCTTTATCCTATCCTATCCTCTATCCTATCCTATCCGCTATCCTATCCAATCCTATATCCTATTCTCTATCCTATCCTATCCTCTACGATATCCTATCCTCTATCCTATACTATCCTCTATCCTATCCTATCCTCTATCCTATCCTATCCTCTATCCTATCCTATCCTCTATCCTATCCTATTCTCTATCCTATCCTATCCTCTATCCTATCCTATTCTCTATCCTATCCTATCCTCTATCCTATCCTATCCTCTATCCTATCCTATTCTCCATCCTATCCTATCCTCTATCCTATACTATCCTCTATCCTATCCTATCCTCTATCCTATCCTATCCTCTATCCTATCCTATCCTCTATCCTATCCTATCCTCTATCCTATCCTATCCTCTATCATATCCTATCCTCTATCCTATCCAATCCTATATCCTATTCTCTATCCTATCCTATCCTCTATGATATCCTATCCTCTATCCTAACCTATTCTCTATCCTATCCTATCCTCTATCCTATCCTATCCTATCCTCTATCCTATCCTCTATCCTATCCTATCCTCTATACTATCCAATCGTTTATCCTATCCTATCCTCTATCCTATCCTATCCTCTAACATATCCTATCCGCTATCCTATCCTATCCTCTATCCTATTCTATCCTCTATCCTATCCAATCCTATATCCTATTCTCTATCCTATCCTATCCTCTATTCTATCCTATCCTCTATCCTATCCTATCCTCTATCCTATCATATCCTCTATCCTATCCTATCCCCTATCCTATCCTATCCTCTATCCTATCCTATCCTCTATCCTATCCTATTCTCTATCCTATCCTATCCTCTATCCTATGCTATCCTCTATCGTATCCTATCCTTTATCCTATCCTATCCTCTATCCTATCCTATCCGCTATCCTATCCAATCCTATATCCTATTCTCTATCCTATCCTATCCTCTATGATATCCTATCCTCTATCCTATACTATCCTCTATCCTATCCTATCCTCTATCCTATCCTATCCTCTATCCTATCCTATCCTCTATCCTATCCTATTCTCTATCCTATCCTATCCTCTATCCTATCCTATTCTCTATCCTATCCTATCCTCTATCCTATCCTATCCTCTATCCTATCCTATTCTCCATCCTATCCTATCCTCTATCCTATACTATCCTCTATCCTATCCTATCCTCTATCCTATCCTATCCTCTATCCTATCCTATCCTCTATCCTATCCTATTCTCTATCCTATCCTATCCTCCATCCTATCCTATCCTCTATCCTATCCTATCCTCTATCCTATCCTATCCTCTATCCTATCCTATCCTCTATCCTATCCTATCCTATCCTCTATCCTATCCTATCCTCTATCATATCCTATCCTCTATCCTAGCCTATCCTCTATCCTATCCTATCCGCTATCCTATCCAATCCTATATCCTATTCTCTATCCTATCCTATCCTCTATTCTATCCTATCCTCTATCCTATCCTATCCTCTATCCTATCATATCCTCTATCCTATCCTATCCCCTATCCTATCCTATCCTCTATCCTATCCTATCCTCTATCCTATCCTATTCTCTATCCTATCCTATCCTCTATCCTATGCTATCCTCTATCGTATCCTATCCTTTATCCTATCCTATTCTCCATCCTATCCTATCCTCTATCCTATACTATCCTCTATCATATCCTATCCTCTATCCTATCCTATCCTCTATCCTATCCTATTCTCCATCCTATCCTATCCTCTATCCTATACTATCCTCTATCCTATCCTATCCTCTATCCTATCCTATCCTCTATCCTATCCTATCCTCTATCCTATCCTATCCTCTATCCTATCCTATCCTCTATCATATCCTATCCTCTATCCTATCCAATCCTATATCCTATTCTCTATCCTATCCTATCCTCTATGATATCCTATCCTCTATCCTAACCTATTCTCTATCCTATCCTATCCTCTATCCTATCCTATCCTATCCTCTATCCTATCCTCTATCCTATCCTATCCTCTATACTATCCAATCGTTTATCCTATCCTATCCTCTATCCTATCCTATCCTCTAACATATCCTATCCGCTATCCTATCCTATCCTCTATCCTATTCTATCCTCTATCCTATCCAATCCTATATCCTATTCTCTATCCTATCCTATCCTCTATTCTATCCTATCCTCTATCCTATCCTATCCTCTATCCTATCATATCCTCTATCCTATCCTATCCCCTATCCTATCCTATCCTCTATCCTATCCTATCCTCTATCCTATCCTATTCTCTATCCTATCCTATCCTCTATCCTATGCTATCCTCTATCGTATCCTATCCTTTATCCTATCCTATCCTCTATCCTATCCTATCCGCTATCCTATCCAATCCTATATCCTATTCTCTATCCTATCCTATCCTCTATGATATCCTATCCTCTATCCTATACTATCCTCTATCCTATCCTATCCTCTATCCTATCCTATCCTCTATCCTATCCTATCCTCTATCCTATCCTATTCTCTATCCTATCCTATCCTCTATCCTATCCTATTCTCTATCCTATCCTATCCTCTATCCTATCCTATCCTCTATCCTATCCTATTCTCCATCCTATCCTATCCTCTATCCTATACTATCCTCTATCATATCCTATCCTCTATCCTATCCTATCCTCTATCCTATCCTATCCTCTATCCTATCCTATCCTATCCTCTATCCTATCCTATCCTCTATCATATCCTATCCTCTATCCTATCCTATCCTCTATCCTATCCTATCCGCTATCCTATCCAATCCTATATCCTATTCTCTATCCTATCCTATCCTCTATGATATCCTATCCTCTATCCTAACCTATTCTCTATCCTATCCTATCCTCTATCCTATCCTATCCTATCCTCTATCCTATCCTATCCTCTATCCTATCCTATCCTCTATCCTATCCTATCCTCTATCCTATCCTATCCTCTATCCTATCCTATCCTCTATCCTATCCTATCGTTTATCCTATCCTATCCTCTATCCTATCCTATCCTCTAACATATCCTATCCGCTATCCTATCCTATCCTCTATCCTATTCTATCCTCTATCCTATCCAATCCTATATCCTATTCTCTATCCTATCCTATCCTCTATTCTATTCTATCCTCTATCCTATCCTATCCTCTATCCTATCATATCCTCTATCCTATCCTATCCCCTATCCTATCCTATCCTCTATCCTATCCTATCCTCTATCCTATCCTATCCTCTATCCTATCCTATACTCTATCCTATCCTATTCTCTATCCTATCCTATCCGCTATCCTATCCAATCCTATATCCTATTCTCTATCCTATCCTATCCTCTATGATATCCTATCCTCTATCCTATACTATCCTCTACCCTATCCTATCCTCTATCCTATCATATCCTCTATCCTATCCTATCCTCTATCCTATCCTATTCTCTATCCTATCCTATCCTCTATCCTATCCTATCCTCTATCCTATCCTATCCTCTATCCTATCCTATCCTATCCTATCCAATCCTATATCCTATTCTCTGCCCTATCCTATCCTCTATGATATCCTATCCTCTATCCTAACCTATTCTCTATCCTATCCTATCCTCTATCCTATCCTATCCTATCCTCTATCCTATCCTCTATTCTATCCTATCCTCTATCCTATCCTATCCACTATCCTATCCTATCCTCTATCCTATCCTATCCTCTATGATATCCTATCCTCTATCCTATACTATCCTCTATCCTATCCTATCACCTATCCTATCCTATCCTCTATCCTATCCTATCCTCGATCCTATCCTATCCTCTATCCTATCCTATTCTCTATCCTATCCTATCCGCTATCCTATCCAATCTTATATCCTATTCTCTATCCTATCCTATCCTCTATGATATCCTATCCTCTATCCTATACTATCCTCTATCCTATCCTATCCTCTATCCTATCCTATCCTCTATCCTATCCTATTCTGTATCCTATCCTATCATCTATCCTATCCTATTCTCCATCCTATCCTATCCTCTATCCTATCCTATCCGCTATCCTATCCTATCCTCTATCCTATCCTATCCTCTATCCTATCCTATCCTCTATCCTATCCTATCCTATCCTCTATCCTATCCTATCCTCTATCCTATCCTATCCTCTATCCTATCCTATCCGATCCTCTATTCTATCCTCTATTCTATCCAATCCTATATCCTATCCTCTATCATATCCTATCCTCTATCCTATCCTCTATTCTATCCAATCCTATATCCTATCCTCTATCATATCCTATCCTCTATTCTATCCTATCCTCTATCCTATCCTATCCTATCCTCTATCCTATCCTACCCTCTATCCTATACTATCGTCTATCCTATCCTATCACCTATCCTATCCTATCCTCTATCCTATCCTATTCTCGATCCTATCCTATCCTCTATCCTATCCTATTCTCTATCCTATCCTATCCGCTATCCTATCCAATCTTATATCCTATTCTCTATCCTATCCTATCCTCTATGATATCCTATCCTCTATCCTATCCTATCCTCTATCCTATCCTATCCTCTATCCTATCCTATTCTCTATCCTATCCTATCCTCTATCCTATCCTATCCGCTATCCTATCCAATCCTGTATCCTATTCTCTATCCTATCCTTTCCTCTATGATATCCTATCCTCTATCCTAACCTATTCTCTACCCTATCCTATCCTCTATCCTATCCTATCCTATCCTCTATCCTAACCTATCGTTTATCCTATCCTATCCTCTATCCTATCCTATCCTCTAACATATCCTATCCGCTATCCTATCCTATCCTCTATCCTATTCTATCCTCTGTCCTATCCAATCCTATATCCTATTCTCTATCCTATCCAATCCTATATCCTAT
Source organism: Halictus rubicundus (assembly GCF_050948215.1). Lineage (NCBI taxonomy): Eukaryota > Metazoa > Arthropoda > Insecta > Hymenoptera > Halictidae > Halictus > Halictus rubicundus. The sequence goes on from NW_027488926.1 coordinate 187,832, forward strand.
TCTCTATCCTATCCTATTCTCTATCCTATCCTATCCTCTATCCTATCCTATCCTCTATCGTATCCTATCCTTTATCCTATCCTATCCTCTATCCTATCCTATCCTCTATCGTATCCTATCCTTTATCCTATCCTATCCTCTATCCTATCCTATCCGCTATCCTATCCAAATCTATATCCTATTCTCTATCCTATCCTATCCTCTATGATATCCTATTCTCTATCCTATCCTATCCTCTATGATATCCTATCCTCTATCCTATACTATCCTCTATCCTATCCTATCCGCTATCCTATCCTATCCTCTATCCTATCCTATCCTCTATCCTATCCTATTCTCTATCCTATCCTATCCTCTATCCTATCCTATCCTCTATCCTATCCTATCCTCTATCCTATCCTATCCTATCCTCTATCCTATCCTATCCTCTATCCTATCCTATCCTCTATCCTATCCTATCCTATCCTCTATCCTATCCTATCCTCCTATCCTATCCTATCCTCTATCCTATCCTATCCTATCCTCTATCCTATCCTCTATTCTATCCAATCCTATATCCTGTCCTCTATCATATCCTATCCTCTATCCTATCCTCTATTCTATCCAATCCTATATCCTATCCTCTATCATATCCTATCCTCTATTCTATCCTATCCTCTATCCTATCCTATCCTCTATCCTATCCTATCCTCTATCCTATCCTATTCTCTATCCTATCCTATCCTCTATCCTATCCTATCCTCTATCCTATCCTATCGTTTATCCTATCCTATCCTCTATCCTATCCTATCCTCTAACATATCCTATCCGCTATCCTATCCTATCCTCTATCCTATTCTATCCTCTATCCTATCCTATCCTCTATCCTATCCTATTCTCTATCCTATCCTATCCTCTATCCTATCCTATCCTCTATCCTATCCTATCCTCTATCCTATCCTATCCTATCCTATCCAATCCTATATCCTATTCTCTGCCCTATCCTATCCTCTATGATATCCTATCCTCTATCCTAACCTATTCTCTATCCTATCCTATCCTCTATCCTATCCTATCCTATCCTCTATCCTATCCTATTCTGTATCCTATCCTATCATCTATCCTATCCTATTCTCCATCCTATCCTATCCTCTATCCTATCCTATCCGCTATCCTATCCTATCCTCTATCCTATCCTATCCTCTATCCTATCCTATCCTCTATCCTATCCTATCCTCTATCCTATCCTATCCTATCCTCTATCCTATCCTATCCTCTATCCTATCCTATCCTATCCTCTATTCTATCCTCTATTCTATCCAATCCTATATCCTATCCTCTATCATATCCTATCCTCTATCCTATCCTCTATTCTATCCAATCCTATATCCTATCCTCTATCATATCCTATCCTCTATTCTATCCTATCCTCTATCCTATCCTATCCTATCCTCTATCCTATCCTATCCTCTATCCTATCCTATCCACTATCCTATCCTATCCTCTATCCTATCCTATCCTCTATGATATCCTATCCTCTATCCTATACTATCCTCTATCCTATCCTATCACCTATCCTATCCTATCCTCTATCCTATCCTATCCTCGATCCTATCCTATCCTCTATCCTATCCTATTCTCTATCCTATCCTATCCGCTATCCTATCCAATCTTATATCCTATTCTCTATCCTATCCTATCCTCTATGATATCCTATCCTCTATCCTATACTATCCTCTATCCTATCCTATCCTCTATCCTATCCTATCCTCTATCCTATCCTATTCTGTATCCTATCCTATCATCTATCCTATCCTATTCTCCATCCTATCCTATCCTCTATCCTATCCTATCCGCTATCCTATCCTATCCTCTATCCTATCCTATCCTCTATCCTATCCTATCCTCTATCCTATCCTATCCTATCCTCTATCCTATCCTATCCTCTATCCTATCCTATCCTCTATCCTATCCTATCCGATCCTCTATTCTATCCTCTATTCTATCCAATCCTATATCCTATCCTCTATCATATCCTATCCTCTATCCTATCCTCTATTCTATCCAATCCTATATCCTATCCTCTATCATATCCTATCCTCTATTCTATCCTATCCTCTATCCTATCCTATCCTATCCTCTATCCTATCCTACCCTCTATCCTATACTATCGTCTATCCTATCCTATCACCTATCCTATCCTATCCTCTATCCTATCCTATTCTCGATCCTATCCTATCCTCTATCCTATCCTATTCTCTATCCTATCCTATCCGCTATCCTATCCAATCTTATATCCTATTCTCTATCCTATCCTATCCTCTATGATATCCTATCCTCTATCCTATCCTATCCTCTATCCTATCCTATCCTCTATCCTATCCTATTCTCTATCCTATCCTATCCTCTATCCTATCCTATCCGCTATCCTATCCAATCCTGTATCCTATTCTCTATCCTATCCTTTCCTCTATGATATCCTATCCTCTATCCTAACCTATTCTCTACCCTATCCTATCCTCTATCCTATCCTATCCTATCCTCTATCCTAACCTATCGTTTATCCTATCCTATCCTCTATCCTATCCTATCCTCTAACATATCCTATCCGCTATCCTATCCTATCCTCTATCCTATTCTATCCTCTGTCCTATCCAATCCTATATCCTATTCTCTATCCTATCCAATCCTATATCCTATTCTCTATCCTATCCTATTCTCTATCCTATCCTATCCTCTATCCTATCCTATCCTCTATCGTATCCTATCCTTTATCCTATCCTATCCTCTATCCTATCCTATCCTCTATCGTATCCTATCCTTTATCCTATCCTATCCTCTATCCTATCCTATCCGCTATCCTATCCAAATCTATATCCTATTCTCTATCCTATCCTATCCTCTATGATATCCTATTCTCTATCCTATCCTATCCTCTATGATATCCTATCCTCTATCCTATACTATCCTCTATCCTATCCTATCCGCTATCCTATCCTATCCTCTATCCTATCCTATCCTCTATCCTATCCTATTCTCTATCCTATCCTATCCTCTATCCTATCCTATCCTCTATCCTATCCTATCCTCTATCCTATCCTATCCTATCCTCTATCCTATCCTATCCTCTATCCTATCCTATCCTCTATCCTATCCTATCCTATCCTCTATCCTATCCTATCCTCCTATCCTATCCTATCCTCTATCCTATCCTATCCTATCCTCTATCCTATCCTCTATTCTATCCAATCCTATATCCTGTCCTCTATCATATCCTATCCTCTATCCTATCCTCTATTCTATCCAATCCTATATCCTATCCTCTATCATATCCTATCCTCTATTCTATCCTATCCTCTATCCTATCCTATCCTCTATCCTATCCTATCCTCTATCCTATCCTATTCTCTATCCTATCCTATCCTCTATCCTATCCTATCCTCTATCCTATCCTATCGTTTATCCTATCCTATCCTCTATCCTATCCTATCCTCTAACATATCCTATCCGCTATCCTATCCTATCCTCTATCCTATTCTATCCTCTATCCTATCCTATCCTCTATCCTATCCTATTCTCTATCCTATCCTATCCTCTATCCTATCCTATCCTCTATCCTATCCTATCCTCTATCCTATCCTATCCTATCCTATCCAATCCTATATCCTATTCTCTGCCCTATCCTATCCTCTATGATATCCTATCCTCTATCCTAACCTATTCTCTATCCTATCCTATCCTCTATCCTATCCTATCCTATCCTCTATCCTATCCTATTCTGTATCCTATCCTATCATCTATCCTATCCTATTCTCCATCCTATCCTATCCTCTATCCTATCCTATCCGCTATCCTATCCTATCCTCTATCCTATCCTATCCTCTATCCTATCCTATCCTCTATCCTATCCTATCCTCTATCCTATCCTATCCTATCCTCTATCCTATCCTATCCTCTATCCTATCCTATCCTATCCTCTATTCTATCCTCTATTCTATCCAATCCTATATCCTATCCTCTATCATATCCTATCCTCTATCCTATCCTCTATTCTATCCAATCCTATATCCTATCCTCTATCATATCCTATCCTCTATTCTATCCTATCCTCTATCCTATCCTATCCTATCCTCTATCCTATCCTATCCTCTATCCTATACTATCCTCTATCCTATCCTATCACCTATCCTATCCTATCCTCTATCCTATCCTATTCTCGATCCTATCCTATCCTCTATCCTATCCTATTCTCTATCCTATCCTATCCGCTATCCTATCCAATCTTATATCCTATTCTCTATCCTATCCTATCCTCTATGATATCCTATCCTCTATCCTATACTATCCTCTATCCTATCCTATCCTCTATCCTATCCTATCCTCTATCCTATCCTATTATGTATCCTATCCTATCATCTATCCTATCCTATTCTCCATCCTATCCTATCCTCTATCCTATCCTATCCGCTATCCTATCCTATCCTCTATCCTATCCTATCCTCTATCCTATCCTATCCTCTATCCTATCCTCTATCCTATCCTATCCTATCCTCTATCCTATCCTATCCTCTATCCTATCCTATCCTATCCTCTATCCTATCCTCTATTCTATCCAATCCTATATCCTGTCCTCTATCATATCCTATCCTCTATCCTATCCTCTATTCTATCCAATCCTATATCCTATCCTCTATCATATCCTATCCTCTATTCTATCCTATCCTCTATCCTATCCTATCCGCTATCCTATCCAATCCTATATCCTATCCTCTATCCTATCCTATCCTCTATCCTATCATATCCTCTATCCTATCCTATCCTCTATCCTATCCTATCCTCTATCCTATCATATCCTCTATCCTATCCTATCCCCTATCCTATCCTATCCTCTATCCTATCCTTTCCTCTATCGTATCCTATCCTCTATCCTATCCTATCCTCTATCCTATCCTATCCTCTATCCTATCCTATCCTCTATCCTATCCTATTCTCTATCCTATCCTTTCCTCTATCGTATCCTATCCTCTATCCTATCCTCTATCCTATCCTATCCTCTATCCTATCCTATCCTCTATCCTATCCTATTCTCTATCCTATCCTATCCTCTATCCTATCCTATCCTCTATCCTATCCTATTCTCTATCCTATCCTATCCTCTATCCTATCCTATCCTCTATCCTATCCTATCGTTTATCCTATCCTATCCTCTATCCTATCCTATCCTCTAACATATCCTATCCGCTATCCTATCCTATCCTCTATCCTATTCTATCCTCTATCCTATCCAATCCTATATCCTATTCTCTATCCTATCCTATCCTCTATTCTATTCTATCCTCTATCCTATCCTATCCTCTATCCTATCATATCCTCTATCCTATCCTATCCCCTATCCTATCCTATCCTCTATCCTATCCTATCCTCTATCCTATCCTATCCTCTATCCTATCCTATACTCTATCCTATCCTATTCTCTATCCTATCCTATCCTCTACCCTATCCTATCCTCTATCGTATCCTATCCTTTATCCTATCCTATCCTCTATCCTATCCTATCCGCTATCCTATCCAATCCTATATCCTATTCTCTATCCTATCCTATCCTCTATGATATCCTATCCTCTATCCTATACTATCCTCTACCCTATCCTATCCTCTATCCTATCATATCCTCTATCCTATCCTATCCTCTATCCTATCCTATTCTCTATCCTATCCTATCCTCTATCCTATCCTATCCTCTATCCTATCCTATCCTCTATCCTATCCTATCCTATCCTATCCTATCCAATCCTATATCCTATTCTCTGTCCTATCCTATCCTCTATGATATCCTATCCTCTATCCTAACCTATTCTCTATCCTATCCTATCCTCTATCCTATCCTATCCTATCCTCTATCCTATCCTCTATTCTATCCTATCCTCTATCCTATCCTATCCTCTATCCTATCCTCTATTCTATCCTATCCTCTATCCTATCCTATCCTCTATCCTATCCTATCCTCTATCCTATCCTATCCTATCCTCTATCATATCCTCTATTCTATCCAATCCTATATCCTGTCCTCTATCATATCCTATCCTCTATCCTATCCTATCCGCTATCCTTTCCAATCCTATATCCTATCCTATCCTCTATCGTATCCTATCCTTTATCCTATCCTATCCTCCATCCTATCCTATCCGCTATCCTATCCAATCCTATATCCTATTCTCTATCCTATCCTATCCTCTATGATATCCTATCCTCTATCCTATACTATCCTCTATCCTATCCTATCACCTATCCTATCCTATCCTCTATCCTATCCTATTCTCTATCCTATCCTATCCGCTATCCTATCCTATCCTCTATCCTATCCTATCCTCTATCCTATCCTATCCTATCCTCTATCCTATCCTATCCTCTATCCTATCCTATCCTATCCTCTATCCTATCCTCTATTCTATCCAATCCTATATCCTGTCCTCTATCATATCCTATCCTCTATCCTATCCTCTATTCTATCCATTCCTATATCCTATCCTCTATCATATCCTATCCTCTATTCTATCCTATCCTCTATCCTATCCTATCCGCTATCCTATCCAATCCTATATCCTATCCTCTATCCTATCCTATCCTCTATCCTATCATATCCTCTATCCTATCCTATCCCCTATCCTATCCTATCCTCTATCCTATCCTATGCTCTATCCTATCCTATCCTCTATCCTATCCTATTCTCTATCCTATCCTATCCTCTATCCTATCCTATCCTCTATCGTATCCTATGATCTATCCTATCCAATCCTATATCGTATCCTCTATCCTATCCTATCCTCTATCGTATCCTATCCCCTATCCTATCCTATCCTCTATCCTATCCTATCCTCTATCCTATCCTATCCTCTATCCTATCCTATACTCTATCCTATCCTATTCTCTATCCTATCCTATCCTCTACCCTATCCTATCCTCTATCGTATCCTATCCTTTATCCTATCCTATCCTCTATCCTATCCTATCCGCTATCCTATCCAATCCTATATCCTATTCTCTATCCTATCCTATCCTCTATGATATCCTATCCTCTATCCTATCCTATCCTCTATCCTATCCTATCCTCTATCCTATCCTATCCTGTATCCTATCCTATTCTCTATCCTATCCTATCCTCTATCCTATCCTATCCTCTATCCTATCCTATTCTCTATCCTATCCTATCCTCTGTTATATCCTATCCTCTATCCTATCCTATCGTTTATCCTATCCTATCCTCTATCCTATCCTATCCTCTAACATATCCTATCCGCTATCCTATCCTATCCTCTATCCTATTCTATCCTCTATCCTATCCAATCCTATATCCTATTCTCTATCCTATCCTATCCTCTATTCTATTCTATCCTCTATCCTATCCTATCCTCTATCCTATCATATCCTCTATCCTATCCTATCCCCTATCCTATCCTATCCTCTATCCTATCCTATCCTCTATCATATCCTATCCTCTATCCTATCCTATACTCTATCCTATCCTATTCTCTATCCTATCCTATCCTCTACCCTATCCTATCCTCTATCGTATCCTATCCTTTATCCTATCCTATCCTCTATCCTATCCTATCCGCTATCCTATCCAATCCTATATCCTATTCTCTATCCTATCCTATCCTCTATGATATCCTATCCTCTATCCTATACTATCCTCTACCCTATCCTATCCTCTATCCTATCATATCCTCTATCCTATCCTATCCTCTATCCTATCCTATTCTCTATCCTATCCTATCCTCTATCCTATCCTATCCTCTATCCTATCCTATCCTCTATGATATAATATCCTCTATCCTATCCTATCCTCTATCCTATCCTATCCTCTATCCTATCCTATCCTATCCTCTATCATATCCTCTATTCTATCCAATCCTATATCCTATCCTCTATCCTATCCTATCCTCTATGATATCCTATCCTCTATCCTAACCTATTCTCTATCCTATCCTATCCTCTATCCTATCCTATCCTATCATCTATCCTATCCTCTATTCTATCCTATCCTCTATCCTATCCTATCCTCTATCCTATCCTATCCTCTATCCTATCCTATCCTATCCTCTATCATATCCTCTATTCTATCCAATCCTATATCCTGTCCTCTATCATATCCTATCCTCTATCCTATCCTATCCGCTATCCTATCCTATCCTCTATCCTATCCTATCCTCTATCATATCCTATCCTCTATCCTATCCTATCCTCTATCCTATCCTATCCGCTATCCTATCCAATCCTATATCCTATTCTCTATCCTATCCTATCCTCTATGATATCCTATCCTCTATCCTAACCTATTCTCTATCCTATCCTATCCTCTATCCTATCCTATCCTATCCTCTATCCTATCCTATCCTCTATCCTATCCTATCCTCTATCCTATCCTATCCTCTATCCTATCCTATCCTCTATCCTATCCTATCCTCTATCCTATCCTATCCTCTAACATATCCTATCCGCTATCCTATCCTATCCTCTATCCTATTCTATCCTCTATCCTATCCAATCCTATATCCTATTCTCTATCCTATCCTATCCTCTATTCTATTCTATCCTCTATCCTATCCTATCCTCTATCCTATCATATCCTCTATCCTATCCTATCCCCTATCCTATCCTATCCTCTATCCTATCCTATCCTCTATCCTATCCTATCCTCTATCCTATCCTATACTCTATCCTATCCTATTCTCTATCCTATCCTATCCGCTATCCTATCCAATCCTATATCCTATTCTCTATCCTATCCTATCCTCTATGATATCCTATCCTCTATCCTATACTATCCTCTACCCTATCCTATCCTCTATCCTATCATATCCTCTATCCTATCCTATCCTCTATCCTATCCTATTCTCTATCCTATCCTATCCTCTATCCTATCCTATCCTCTATCCTATCCTATCCTCTATCCTATCCTATCCTATCCTATCCAATCCTATATCCTATTCTCTGCCCTATCCTATCCTCTATGATATCCTATCCTCTATCCTAACCTATTCTCTATCCTATCCTATCCTCTATCCTATCCTATCCTATCCTCTATCCTATCCTCTATTCTATCCTATCCTCTATCCTATCCTATCCACTATCCTATCCTATCCTCTATCCTATCCTATCCTCTATGATATCCTATCCTCTATCCTATACTATCCTCTATCCTATCCTATCACCTATCCTATCCTATCCTCTATCCTATCCTATCCTCGATCCTATCCTATCCTCTATCCTATCCTATTCTCTATCCTATCCTATCCGCTATCCTATCCAATCTTATATCCTATTCTCTATCCTATCCTATCCTCTATGATATCCTATCCTCTATCCTATACTATCCTCTATCCTATCCTATCCTCTATCCTATCCTATCCTCTATCCTATCCTATTCTGTATCCTATCCTATCATCTATCCTATCCTATTCTCCATCCTATCCTATCCTCTATCCTATCCTATCCGCTATCCTATCCTATCCTCTATCCTATCCTATCCTCTATCCTATCCTATCCTCTATCCTATCCTATCCTATCCTCTATCCTATCCTATCCTCTATCCTATCCTATCCTCTATCCTATCCTATCCGATCCTCTATTCTATCCTCTATTCTATCCAATCCTATATCCTATCCTCTATCATATCCTATCCTCTATCCTATCCTCTATTGTATCCAATCCTATATCCTATCCTCTATCATATCCTATCCTCTATTCTATCCTATCCTCTATCCTATCCTATCCTATCCTCTATCCTATCCTACCCTCTATCCTATACTATCGTCTATCCTATCCTATCACCTATCCTATCCTATCCTCTATCCTATCCTATTCTCGATCCTATCCTATCCTCTATCCTATCCTATTCTCTATCCTATCCTATCCGCTATCCTATCCAATCTTATATCCTATTCTCTATCCTATCCTATCCTCTATGATATCCTATCCTCTATCCTATCCTATCCTCTATCCTATCCTATCCTCTATCCTATCCTATTCTCTATCCTATCCTATCCTCTATCCTATCCTATCCGCTATCCTATCCAATCCTGTATCCTATTCTCTATCCTATCCTTTCCTCTATGATATCCTATCCTCTATCCTAACCTATTCTCTACCCTATCCTATCCTCTATCCTATCCTATCCTATCCTCTATCCTAACCTATCGTTTATCCTATCCTATCCTCTATCCTATCCTATCCTCTAACATATCCTATCCGCTATCCTATCCTATCCTCTATCCTATTCTATCCTCTGTCCTATCCAATCCTATATCCTATTCTCTATCCTATCCAATCCTATATCCTATTCTCTATCCTATCCTATTCTCTATCCTATCCTATCCTCTATCCTATCCTATCCTCTATCGTATCCTATCCTTTATCCTATCCTATCCTCTATCCTATCCTATCCTCTATCGTATCCTATCCTTTATCCTATCCTATCCTCTATCCTATCCTATCCGCTATCCTATCCAAATCTATATCCTATTCTCTATCCTATCCTATCCTCTATGATATCCTATTCTCTATCCTATCCTATCCTCTATGATATCCTATCCTCTATCCTATACTATCCTCTATCCTATCCTATCCGCTATCCTATCCTATCCTCTATCCTATCCTATCCTCTATCCTATCCTATTCTCTATCCTATCCTATCCTCTATCCTATCCTATTCTCTATCCTATCCTATCCTCTATCCTATCCTATCCTCTATCCTATCCTATCCTCTATCCTATCCTATCCTATCCTCTATCCTATCCTATCCTCCTATCCTATCCTATCCTCTATCCTATCCTATCCTATCCTCTATCCTATCCTCTATTCTATCCAATCCTATATCCTGTCCTCTATCATATCCTATCCTCTATCCTATCCTCTATTCTATCCAATCCTATATCCTATCCTCTATCATATCCTATCCTCTATTCTATCCTATCCTCTATCCTATCCTATCCTCTATCCTATCCTATCCTCTATCCTATCCTATTCTCTATCCTATCCTATCCTCTATCCTATCCTATCCTCTATCCTATCCTATCCACTATCCTATCCTATCCTCTATCCTATCCTATCCTCTATGATATCCTATCCTCTATCCTATACTATCCTCTATCCTATCCTATCACCTATCCTATCCTATCCTCTATCCTATCCTATCCTCGATCCTATCCTATCCTCTATCCTATCCTATTCTCTATCCTATCCTATCCGCTATCCTATCCAATCTTATATCCTATTCTCTATCCTATCCTATCCTCTATGATATCCTATCCTCTATCCTATACTATCCTCTATAATATCCTATCCTCTATCCTATCCTATCCTCTATCCTATCCTATTCTGTATCCTATCCTATCATCTATCCTATCCTATTCTCCATCCTATCCTATCCTCTATCCTATCCTATCCGCTATCCTATCCTATCCTCTATCCTATCCTATCCTCTATCCTATCCTATCCTCTATCCTATCCTATCCTCTATCCTATCCTATCCTATCCTCTATCCTATCCTATCCTCTATCCTATCCTATCCTATCCTCTATTCTATCCTCTATTCTATCCAATCCTATATCCTATCCTCTATCATATCCTATCCTCTATCCTATCCTCTATTCTATCCAATCCTATATCCTATCCTCTATCATATCCTATCCTCTATTCTATCCTATCCTCTATCCTATCCTATCCTATCCTCTATCCTATCCTATCCTCTATCCTATACTATCCTCTATCCTATCCTATCACCTATCCTATCCTATCCTCTATCCTATCCTATTCTCGATCCTATCCTATCCTCTATCCTATCCTATTCTCTATCCTATCCTATCCGCTATCCTATCCAATCTTATATCCTATTCTCTATCCTATCCTATCCTCTATGATATCCTATCCTCTATCCTATACTATCCTCTATCCTATCCTATCCTCTATCCTATCCTATCCTCTATCCTATCCTATTATGTATCCTATCCTATCATCTATCCTATCCTATTCTCCATCCTATCCTATCCTCTATCCTATCCTATCCGCTATCCTATCCTATCCTCTATCCTATCCTATCCTCTATCCTATCCTATCCTCTATCCTATCCTCTATCCTATCCTATCCTATCCTCTATCCTATCCTATCCTCTATCCTATCCTATCCTATCCTCTATCCTATCCTCTATTCTATCCAATCCTATATCCTGTCCTCTATCATATCCTATCCTCTATCCTATCCTCTATTCTATCCAATCCTATATCCTATCCTCTATCATATCCTATCCTCTATTCTATCCTATCCTCTATCCTATCCTATCCGCTATCCTATCCAATCCTATATCCTATCCTCTATCCTATCCTATCCTCTATCCTATCATATCCTCTATCCTATCCTATCCTCTATCCTATCCTATCCTCTATCCTATCATATCCTCTATCCTATCCTATCCCCTATCCTATCCTATCCTCTATCCTATCCTTTCCTCTATCGTATCCTATCCTCTATCCTATCCTATCCTCTATCCTATCCTATCCTCTATCCTATCCTATCCTCTATCCTATCCTATTCTCTATCCTATCCTTTCCTCTATCGTATCCTATCCTCTATCCTATCCTCTATCCTATCCTATCCTCTATCCTATCCTATCCTCTATCCTATCCTATTCTCTATCCTATCCTATCCTCTATCCTATCCTATCCTCTATCCTATCCTATTCTCTATCCTATCCTATCCTCTATCCTATCCTATCCTCTATCCTATCCTATCGTTTATCCTATCCTATCCTCTATCCTATCCTATCCTCTAACATATCCTATCCGCTATCCTATCCTATCCTCTATCCTATTCTATCCTCTATCCTATCCAATCCTATATATTATTCTCTATCCTATCCTATCCTCTATTCTATTCTATCCTCTATCCTATCCTATCCTCTATCCTATCATATCCTCTATCCTATCCTATCCCCTATCCTATCCTATCCTCTATCCTATCCTATCCTCTATCCTATCCTATCCTCTATCCTATCCTATACTCTATCCTATCCTATTCTCTATCCTATCCTATCCTCTACCCTATCCTATCCTCTATCGTATCCTATCCTTTATCCTATCCTATCCTCTATCCTATCCTATCCGCTATCCTATCCAATCCTATATCCTATTCTCTATCCTATCCTATCCTCTATGATATCCTATCCTCTATCCTATACTATCCTCTACCCTATCCTATCCTCTACCCTATCATATCCTCTATCCTATCCTATCCTCTATCCTATCCTATTCTCTATCCTATCCTATCCTCTATCCTATCCTATCCTCTATCCTATCCTATCCTCTATCCTATCCTATCCTATCCTATCCTATCCAATCCTATATCCTATTCTCTGTCCTATCCTATCCTCTATGATATCCTATCCTCTATCCTAACCTATTCTCTATCCTATCCTATCCTCTATCCTATCCTATCCTATCCTCTATCCTATCCTCTATTCTATCCTATCCTCTATCCTATCCTATCCTCTATCCTATCCTCTATTCTATCCTATCCTCTATCCTATCCTATCCTCTATCCTATCCTATCCTCTATCCTATCCTATCCTATCCTCTATCATATCCTCTATTCTATCCAATCCTATATCCTGTCCTCTATCATATCCTATCCTCTATCCTATCCTATCCGCTATCCTTTCCAATCCTATATCCTATCCTATCCTCTATCGTATCCTATCCTTTATCCTATCCTATCCTCCATCCTATCCTATCCGCTATCCTATCCAATCCTATATCCTATTCTCTATCCTATCCTATCCTCTATGATATCCTATCCTCTATCCTATACTATCCTCTATCCTATCCTATCACCTATCCTATCCTATCCTCTATCCTATCCTATTCTCTATCCTATCCTATCCGCTATCCTATCCTATCCTCTATCCTATCCTATCCTCTATCCTATCCTATCCTATCCTATCCTCTATCCTATCCTATCCTCTATCCTATCCTATCCTATCCTCTATCCTATCCTCTATTCTATCCAATCCTATATCCTGTCCTCTATCATATCCTATCCTCTATCCTATCCTCTATTCTATCCATTCCTATATCCTATCCTCTATCATATCCTAACCTCTATTCTATCCTATCCTCTATCCTATCCTATCCGCTATCCTATCCAATCCTATATCCTATCCTCTATCCTATCCTATCCTCTATCCTATCATATCCTCTATCCTATCCTATCCCCTATCCTATCCTATCCTCTATCCTATCCTATGCTCTATCCTATCCTATCCTCTATCCTATCCTATTCTCTATCCTATCCTATCCTCTATCCTATCCTATCCTCTATCGTATCCTATGATCTATCCTATCCAATCCTATATCGTATCCTCTATCCTATCCTATCCTCTATCGTATCCTATCCCCTATCCTATCCTATCCTCTATCCTATCCTATCCTCTATCCTATCCTATCCTCTATCCTATCCTATACTCTATCCTATCCTATTCTCTATCCTATCCTATCCTCTACCCTATCCTATCCTCTATCGTATCCTATCCTTTATCCTATCCTATCCTCTATCCTATCCTATCCGCTATCCTATCCAATCCTATATCCTATTCTCTATCCTATCCTATCCTCTATGATATCCTATCCTCTATCCTATCCTATCCTCTATCCTATCCTATCCTCTATCCTATCCTATCCTGTATCCTATCCTATTCTCTATCCTATCCTATCCTCTATCCTATCCTATCCTCTATCCTATCCTATTCTCTATCCTATCCTATCCTCTGTTATATCCTATCCTCTATCCTATCCTATCGTTTATCCTATCCTATCCTCTATCCTATCCTATCCTCTAACATATCCTATCCGCTATCCTATCCTATCCTCTATCCTATTCTATCCTCTATCCTATCCAATCCTATATCCTATTCTCTATCCTATCCTATCCTCTATTCTATTCTATCCTCTATCCTATCCTATCCTCTATCCTATCATATCCTCTATCCTATCCTATCCCCTATCCTATCCTATCCTCTATCCTATCCTATCCTCTATCATATCCTATCCTCTATCCTATCCTATACTCTATCCTATCCTATTCTCTATCCTATCCTATCCTCTACCCTATCCTATCCTCTATCGTATCCTATCCTTTATCCTATCCTATCCTCTATCCTATCCTATCCGCTATCCTATCCAATCCTATATCCTATTCTCTATCCTATCCTATCCTCTATGATATCCTATCCTCTATCCTATACTATCCTCTACCCTATCCTATCCTCTATCCTATCATATCCTCTATCCTATCCTATCCTCTATCCTATCCTATTCTCTATCCTATCCTATCCTCTATCCTATCCTATCCTCTATCCTATCCTATCCTCTATGATATAATATCCTCTATCCTATCCTATCCTCTATCCTATCCTATCCTATCCTCTATCATATCCTCTATTCTATCCAATCCTATATCCTATCCTCTATCCTATCCTATCCTCTATGATATCCTATCCTCTATCCTAACCTATTCTCTATCCTATCCTATCCTCTATCCTATCCTATCCTATCATCTATCCTATCCTCTATTCTATCCTATCCTCTATCCTATCCTATCCTCTATCCTATCCTATCCTCTATCCTATCCTATCCTATCCTCTATCATATCCTCTATTCTATCCAATCCTATATCCTGTCCTCTATCATATCCTATCCTCTATCCTATCCTATCCGCTATCCTATCCAATCCTATATCCTATTCTATCCTCTATCGTATCCTATCCTTTATCCTATCCTATCCTCTATCCTATCCTATCCGCTATCCTATCCAATCCTATATCCTATTCTCTATCCTATCCTATCCTCTATGATATCCTATCCTCTATCCTATACTATCCTCTATCCTATCCTATCACCTATCCTATCCTATCCTCTATCCTATCCTATCCTCGATCCTATCCTATCCTCTATCCTATCCTATTCTCTATCCTATCCTATCCGCTATCCTATCCAATCTTATATCCTATTCTCTATCCTATCCTATCCTCTATGATATCCTATCCTCTATCCTATACTATCCTCTATCCTATCCTATCCTCTATCCTATCCTATCCTCTATCCTATCCTATTCTGTATCCTATCCTATCATCTATCCTATCCTATTCTCCATCCTATCCTATCCTCTATCCTATCCTATCCGCTATCCTATCCTATCCTCTATCCTATCCTATCCTCTATCCTATCCTATCCTCTATCCTATCCTATCCTATCCTCTATCCTATCCTATCCTCTATCCTATTCTATCCTATCCTCTATCCTATCCTCTATTCTATCCAATCCTATATCCTGTCCTCTATCATATCCTATCCTCTATCCTATCCTCTATTCTATCCAATCCTATATCCTATCCTCTATCATATCCTATCCTCTATTCTATCCTATCCTCTATCCTATCCTATCCTATCCTCTATCCTATAATATCCTCTATCCTATCCTATCCTCTATCCTATCCTATCCTCTATCCTATCCTATCCTATCCTCTATCCTATCCTATCCTCTATCCTATCCTATCCTATCCTCTATCCTATCCTCTATTCTATCCAATCCTATATCCTGTCCTCTATCATATCCTATCCTCTATCCTATCCTCTATTCTATCCAATCCTATATCCTATCCTCTATCCTATCCTATCCTCTATCCTATCCTAACCTCTATCCTATCCTATTCTGTATCCTATCCTATCATCTATCCTATCCTATTCTCCATCCTATCCTATCCTCTATCCTATCCTATCCGCTATCCTATCCTATCCTCTATCCTATCCTATCCTCTATCCTATCCTATCCTCTATCCTATCCTATCCTATCCTCTATCCTATCCTATCCTCTATCCTATCCTCTATCCTATCCTCTATTCTATCCAATCCTATATCCTGTCCTCTATCATATCCTATCCTCTATCCTATCCTCTATTCTATCCAATCCTATATCCTATCCTCTATCCTATCCTATTCTCTATCCTATCCTATCCTCTATGATATCCTATCCTCTATCCTATACTATCCTCTATCCTATCCTATCACCTATCCTATCCTATCCTCTATCCTATCCTATCCTCGATCCTATCCTATCCTCTATCCTATCCTATTCTCTATCCTATCCTATCCGCTATCCTATCCAATCTTATATCCTATTCTCTATCCTATCCTATCCTCTATGATATCCTATCCTCTATCCTATACTATCCTCTATCCTATCCTATCCTCCATCCTATCCTATCCTCTATCCTATCCTATTCTGTATCCTATCCTATCATCTATGCTATCCTATTCTGCATCCTATCCTATCCTCTATCCTATCCTATCCGCTATCCTATCCTATCCTCTATCCTATCCTATCCTCTATCCTATCCTATCCTCTATCCTATCCTATCCTCTATCGTATCCTATCCTTTATCCTATCCTATCCTCCATCCTATCCTATCCGCTATCCTATCCAATCCTATATCCTATTCTCTATCCTATCCTATCCTCTATGATATCCTATCCTCTATCCTATACTATCCTCTATCCTATCCTATCACCTATCCTATCCTATCCTCTATCCTATCCTATTCTCTATCCTATCCTATCCGCTATCCTATCCTATCCTCTATCCTATCCTATCCTCTATCCTATCCTATCCTATCCTATCCTCTATCCTATCCTATCCTCTATCCTATCCTATCCTATCCTCTATCCTATCCTCTATTCTATCCAATCCTATATCCTGTCCTCTATCATATCCTATCCTCTATCCTATCCTCTATTCTATCCATTCCTATATCCTATCCTCTATCATATCCTAACCTCTATTCTATCCTATCCTCTATCCTATCCTATCCGCTATCCTATCCAATCCTATATCCTATCCTCTATCCTATCCTATCCTCTATCCTATCATATCCTCTATCCTATCCTATCCCCTATCCTATCCTATCCTCTATCCTATCCTATGCTCTATCCTATCCTATCCTCTATCCTATCCTATTCTCTATCCTATCCTATCCTCTATCCTATCCTATCCTCTATCGTATCCTATGATCTATCCTATCCAATCCTATATCGTATCCTCTATCCTATCCTATCCTCTATCGTATCCTATCCCCTATCCTATCCTATCCTCTATCCTATCCTATCCTCTATCCTATCCTATCCTCTATCCTATCCTATACTCTATCCTATCCTATTCTCTATCCTATCCTATCCTCTACCCTATCCTATCCTCTATCGTATCCTATCCTTTATCCTATCCTATCCTCTATCCTATCCTATCCGCTATCCTATCCAATCCTATATCCTATTCTCTATCCTATCCTATCCTCTATGATATCCTATCCTCTATCCTATCCTATCCTCTATCCTATCCTATCCTCTATCCTATCCTATCCTGTATCCTATCCTATTCTCTATCCTATCCTATCCTCTATCCTATCCTATCCTCTATCCTATCCTATTCTCTATCCTATCCTATCCTCTGTTATATCCTATCCTCTATCCTATCCTATCGTTTATCCTATCCTATCCTCTATCCTATCCTATCCTCTAACATATCCTATCCGCTATCCTATCCTATCCTCTATCCTATTCTATCCTCTATCCTATCCAATCCTATATCCTATTCTCTATCCTATCCTATCCTCTATTCTATTCTATCCTCTATCCTATCCTATCCTCTATCCTATCATATCCTCTATCCTATCCTATCCCCTATCCTATCCTATCCTCTATCCTATCCTATCCTCTATCATATCCTATCCTCTATCCTATCCTATACTCTATCCTATCCTATTCTCTATCCTATCCTATCCTCTACCCTATCCTATCCTCTATCGTATCCTATCCTTTATCCTATCCTATCCTCTATCCTATCCTATCCGCTATCCTATCCAATCCTATATCCTATTCTCTATCCTATCCTATCCTCTATGATATCCTATCCTCTATCCTATACTATCCTCTACCCTATCCTATCCTCTATCCTATCATATCCTCTATCCTATCCTATCCTCTATCCTATCCTATTCTCTATCCTATCCTATCCTCTATCCTATCCTATCCTCTATCCTATCCTATCCTCTATGATATAATATCCTCTATCCTATCCTATCCTCTATCCTATCCTATCCTATCCTCTATCATATCCTCTATTCTATCCAATCCTATATCCTATCCTCTATCCTATCCTATCCTCTATGATATCCTATCCTCTATCCTAACCTATTCTCTATCCTATCCTATCCTCTATCCTATCCTATCCTATCATCTATCCTATCCTCTATTCTATCCTATCCTCTATCCTATCCTATCCTCTATCCTATCCTATCCTCTATCCTATCCTATCCTATCCTCTATCATATCCTCTATTCTATCCAATCCTATATCCTGTCCTCTATCATATCCTATCCTCTATCCTATCCTATCCGCTATCCTATCCAATCCTATATCCTATTCTATCCTCTATCGTATCCTATCCTTTATCCTATCCTATCCTCTATCCTATCCTATCCGCTATCCTATCCAATCCTATATCCTATTCTCTATCCTATCCTATCCTCTATGATATCCTATCCTCTATCCTATACTATCCTCTATCCTATCCTATCACCTATCCTATCCTATCCTCTATCCTATCCTATCCTCGATCCTATCCTATCCTCTATCCTATCCTATTCTCTATCCTATCCTATCCGCTATCCTATCCAATCTTATATCCTATTCTCTATCCTATCCTATCCTCTATGATATCCTATCCTCTATCCTATACTATCCTCTATCCTATCCTATCCTCTATCCTATCCTATCCTCTATCCTATCCTATTCTGTATCCTATCCTATCATCTATCCTATCCTATTCTCCATCCTATCCTATCCTCTATCCTATCCTATCCGCTATCCTATCCTATCCTCTATCCTATCCTATCCTCTATCCTATCCTATCCTCTATCCTATCCTATCCTATCCTCTATCCTATCCTATCCTCTATCCTATTCTATCCTATCCTCTATCCTATCCTCTATTCTATCCAATCCTATATCCTGTCCTCTATCATATCCTATCCTCTATCCTATCCTCTATTCTATCCAATCCTATATCCTATCCTCTATCATATCCTATCCTCTATTCTATCCTATCCTCTATCCTATCCTATCCTATCCTCTATCCTATAATATCCTCTATCCTATCCTATCCTCTATCCTATCCTATCCTCTATCCTATCCTATCCTATCCTCTATCCTATCCTATCCTCTATCCTATCCTATCCTATCCTCTATCCTATCCTCTATTCTATCCAATCCTATATCCTGTCCTCTATCATATCCTATCCTCTATCCTATCCTCTATTCTATCCAATCCTATATCCTATCCTCTATCCTATCCTATCCTCTATCCTATCCTAACCTCTATCCTATCCTATTCTGTATCCTATCCTATCATCTATCCTATCCTATTCTCCATCCTATCCTATCCTCTATCCTATCCTATCCGCTATCCTATCCTATCCTCTATCCTATCCTATCCTCTATCCTATCCTATCCTCTATCCTATCCTATCCTATCCTCTATCCTATCCTATCCTCTATCCTATCCTCTATCCTATCCTCTATTCTATCCAATCCTATATCCTGTCCTCTATCATATCCTATCCTCTATCCTATCCTCTATTCTATCCAATCCTATATCCTATCCTCTATCCTATCCTATTCTCTATCCTATCCTATCCTCTATGATATCCTATCCTCTATCCTATACTATCCTCTATCCTATCCTATCACCTATCCTATCCTATCCTCTATCCTATCCTATCCTCGATCCTATCCTATCCTCTATCCTATCCTATTCTCTATCCTATCCTATCCGCTATCCTATCCAATCTTATATCCTATTCTCTATCCTATCCTATCCTCTATGATATCCTATCCTCTATCCTATACTATCCTCTATCCTATCCTATCCTCCATCCTATCCTATCCTCTATCCTATCCTATTCTGTATCCTATCCTATCATCTATGCTATCCTATTCTGCATCCTATCCTATCCTCTATCCTATCCTATCCGCTATCCTATCCTATCCTCTATCCTATCCTATCCTCTATCCTATCCTATCCTCTATCCTATCCTATCCTCTATCCTATCCTATCCTATCCTCTATCCTATCCTATCCTCTATCCTATCCTATCCTATCCTCTATCCTATCCTCTATTCTATCCATTCCTATATCCTGTCCTCTATCATATCCTATCCTCTATCCTATCCTCTATTCTATCCAATCCTATATCCTATCCTCTATCATATCCTATCCTCTATTCTATCCTATCCTCTATCCTATCCTATCCGCTATCCTATCCAATCCTATATCCTATCCTCTATCCTATCCTATCCTCTATCCTATCATATCCTCTATCCTATCCTATCCCCTATCCTATCCT